>NC_081428.1:51460480-51742244 GCF_949786415.1 Peromyscus eremicus | reverse complement strand
TGAATCTGTAGATTGCTTTTGGTAAAATTGCCATTTTTACTATGTTAGTCCTGCCTATCCATGAGTATGGGAGATCTTTCCATTTTGTGACATCTTCTTCAATTTCTTTTTTCAGGGACTTAATATTCTTGTCATATAGGTCCTTCACTTGCTTGGTTAGTGTTACCCCAAGGTATTTTATGTCATTTGTGGCTATTGTAAAGGGTGATGTATCTCTGATTTCCTTCTCAGCCTCTTTGTCAATTGTATATAGGAGGGCTATGATTTTTTTGAGTTGATCTTGTATCCTGCTATGTTGCTGAAGGTGTTTATAAGCTGTATCAGTTCCTTGGTTGAATCTTTGGGGTCACTGCAAATAGGGAAAGCTTGACTTCTTTCTTTCCAATTTGTGTCCCCTTAATCTCCTTATGTTGTCTTATTGCTCTGGCTAGAACCTCAAGTACTATATTGAATAAGTATGGGGAGAGCGGACAGCCTTGCCTCGGTCCTGATTTTAGTGGAATTGCTTTGAGTTTCTCTCCATTTAATTTGATGTTGGCTGTTGGCTTGCTGTAAATTGCCTTCATTATGTTTAGGTATGTTCCCTGTATTCCTGATCGCTCCAAGACCTTTATCATGAAGGGGTGTTGGATTTTGTCAAATGCCTTTTCTGCTACTAGTGAGATGATCATGTGGTTTTTTTCTTTGAGTTTTTTTATATGGTGTATTACATTGACGGACTTTTGTATGTTGAACCACCCTTGCATCCCTGGGATGAAGCCTACTTGATCATGGTGGATAATTGTTTTGATGTGTTCTTGGAGTCTGTTTGCCAGTATTTTATTGAGGATTTTTGCATCAATGTTCATGAGGGAGATCGGTCTGTAGTTCTCTTTTTTGTTGTATCCTTGTTTGGTTTAGGAATCAAGGTAATTGTAGCCTCATAGAAGGAGTTTGGTAATGTTCCTTCTGTTTCTATTGTGTGGAACAATTTAGAGAGTAGTGGTATTGACTCTTCTTTGAAGATCTGGTAGAATTCTGCGCTGAAACCATCTGGTCCTGGGCTTTTTTTGCTTGGGAGACTTTTAATGACTGTTTCTATTTCATTAGGGGTTATTGGAATATTTAAATAGTTTATCTGGTCTTGATTTAACTTAGGTATGTGGTACCTATCCAGAAAATTATCCATTTCTTTTAGATTTTCCAGTTTTGTGGAGTAGAGGTTTTTGAAGTATGACCTGATGATTCTCTGGATTTCATCAATGTCTGTTGTTCTGTCCCCCTTTTCATTTCTGATTTTGTTGATTTGGATGCTCTCTCTCTGTCTTTTGGTTAGTTTGGATAAGGGCTTGTCTATCTTGTTGATTTTCTCAAAGAACCAATTCTTTGTTTCCTTAATTTTTTGTATTGTTCTCTTTATTTCTATTTTATTGATTTCAGCTCTCACTTTGATAATTTCCTGGCATCTATTCTTCCTGGGAGACTTTGCTGCTTCTTGTTCTAGAGCTTTCAGGTGTTCTGTTAAATCACTAGTGTGAGATTTCTCCAACTTCTTTATGTGGGCATTTAGTGCTATGAATTTTCCTCTTAGCACTGCTTTCATAGTGTCCCATAAGTTTGAGTATGTGGTGTCTTCATTTTTGTTGATCTCTAGGAAGTTTTTAATTTCTTTCTTTTTTTCTTCCTTAACCCATTGGTGATTCACTTGAGCATTATTCAGTTTCCATGAGATTTTAGGTTTTCTATAGTTTTTGTTGTTGTTGAAATCTTACTTTAAACCATGGTGGTCTGATAGAACACAGAAGGTTATTCCAATCGTTTTGTATCTGTTGAGGTTTGCTTTGTGGCCAAGTATGTGGTCGATTTTAGAGAAGGTTCCATGGGATGCTGAGAAGATGTTGTATTCTTTTTTGTTAGAATGGAATGTTCTGTAGATATCGATTAAGTCCATTTGAGTCATGACATCAGTTAAGTCTGCTGTGGGATGGTCTGTATGTCAAGTGTGTTGCTGATTGGTCAATAAATAAATCACTGATTGGCCAGTGGCCAGGCAGGAAGTATAGGCGGGACAAGGAGCAGAATAAAGCTGGGAAGTGGAAGGCTGAGTCAGAGAGACACTGCCAGCTGCTATGATGAGAAACAGCATGTGAAGATGCCGGTAAGCCACGAGCCATGTGGGAAGGTATAGATTAATGGAAATGGATTAATTTAAGCTGTAAGAACAGTTAGCAAGAAGCCTGCCACGGCCATACAGTTTGTAACCAATATAAGTCTCTGTGTTTACTTGGTCGGGTCTGAGCAGCTGTAGGACTGGCAGGTGAGAGAGATTTGCCTTGACTATGGGCCAGGCAGGAAAATTCAAGCTACAAATGGCATCCAACGTGGTGGCAAGAGTTTCCACCTAAAAACTGAGAAAAAAGATTCTAAAACGGAGCTAAAAATAGTTCCTAATTTTCTCTCTCAAATGAGCGGCAGCTGCCGGTTTGAGCTACTGGCGGGTTCCTGGCGTGCATGCTCGATCTGCAGTATGGTAGGAATGAGGCCTCTGCAAGTGGCACATTAAGCTGCGTGGTGGATTTAGCCTTTGCTAGTACAAAACAAAAAAAGAGGTTTCTGGGCTACACGCTGCTTGGATAAAAGTATAGACCCATGATAGCTCCCAGAGCTGGCGGAAAACGTACTACCGCCATGTTGGGAAGCTGAGGTGGGCGGAGCCAGCAGCCACAGCTACTGCAGTTTAAAGCAATAGATTCACAATAAGACAGATTCAGATGTAATAGTTTACAATGTGTGTAAAATATACGTAGGCTTGAAAGAGACAAAAAGGGTGATATATACAGTTATATAAATAAATACATAGTTTTAAAAAATAAAGTCTTTAAAGAGACAGTAAAATTAATATAAAAAATAAGCCACGTAAAAATGAATATTACACAGAGAATCTGGATTGTGTTGTCTTTGGGATTTTTAACTGCAGAAAAACATTTGATTGTAAAAGATGTTGAGTTAAACCAATATGTATATTTTAAAGATACCTTGACTTCAAAATTTGGATGTAAGGATATGTTGCTTTGGAAAAGAGTCTCTTTTTTTCCCACAGAAAGCCAGAGGCTATAGATTTGTTCCAGATTAAGATACATCAGATTTGACCAGCCAAGACCCCCTGAAAGGTCTCCGATGACACCATGGCCCAGATGATCCAACATCCAGAATGGTTTGAAGGCAACTGGCTCAGACGATACACCCTCATGGACTATTCCATAATTCTAAAATTTTCTTTGTGTCCCCATAAGATACAGCGCCCCCCCTCCAGCAGGAAGTAGTAAGAGAAGCTACACCCAAATTCCCAAATTATATGTAATTTTACTTTGTTAAGGTTAAAACCTTCCTTTCTGGAAAAAAAAAAAGGAAAAAAAAAAGGGGGAAGTGCTGTGGGATGGTCTGTATGTCAAGTGTGTTGCTGATTGGTCAATAAATAAATCACTGATTGGCCAGTGGCCAGGCAGTAATTATAGGCGGGACAAGGAGCAGAATAAAGCTGGGAAGTGGAAGGCTGAGACAGAGAGACACTGCCAGCCGCTATGATGAGAAACAGCATGTGAAGATGCCAGTAAGCCACGAGCCATGTGGGAAGGTATAGATTTATAGAAATGGATTAATTTAAGCTGTAAGAACAGTTAGCAAGAAGCCTGCCACGGCCATACAGTTTGTAACCAACATAAGTCTCTGTGTTTACTTGGTTGGGTCTGAGCGGCTGTGGGACTGGCAGGTGAGAGATATTTGCCCTGACTGTGGGCCAGGCAGCAAAACTCAAGCTACATAAGTCCTTTATTTCTCTATTAAGTTTTGATTTGGGAGATCTGTCCAGTGGTGAAAGTGGGGTGTTGAGGTCTCCCACTATTAATGTATGGGGTTTTATATGTGGTTTAAGCTTTAGTAATGTTTCTGTTACATATGTGGGTGCCCTTGTGTTTGGGGCATAAATGTTGAGAATTGAAACGTCATTTTGGTGGATCTTTCCTGTGATGAGTATGTAATGCCCTTCTTGATCTCTTTTGATTGATTTTAGTTTGAAGTCTATTTTGCTGGATATCAGGATGGCTACACCCGCTTGTTTCTTAAGACCGTTTGATTGGAAAGTCTTTTCCCAGCCTTTTATTCTTAGGTAGTGTCTGTCTTTGAATTTGAGATGTGTTTCTTGTATGCAGCAGAAAGATGGGTCCTGCTTTCGTATCCATTCTGTAAGCCTATGTCTTTTTATAGGTGAATTAAGTCCATTGATATTAATGACCAGTGATTGTTCATTCCTGTTACTTTTTGGTGGTAGTGTGTGTGTACTTCTCTTCTTTGGGGTTTACTGCTGTGGCTTTATCTATTGCCTGTGTTTTCGAGGGTGTATCTGACTTCCTCAGGTTGGAATTTTCCTTCTAGTGCTTTCTGTAGGGCTGGGTTTGTGGATAAATATTGTTTAAATCTGGCTTTGTCTTGGAATGTCTTGTTCACTCTGTCTATGATAATTGAAAGTTTTGCTAGGTATATTAGTCTCGCTGGCATCCATGGTCTCTTAGTGTCTGCATTACATCTCTCCAGGACCTGCTGGCTTTGAGAGTCTCCATTGAGAAATTGGGTGTTATTCTGATGGGTTTGCCTTTATAAGTCACTTGGCCTTTTTCCTTAGCTGGTCTTAATATTCTTTCTTTATTCTGTACGTGTAGTTGTTTAATTATTATGTGGCAAGGGGACTTTTTTGGGGGGGGTCTACTCTGTTTGGTGTTCTATAGGCTTCTTGTATCTTCATAGGCATTTCCTTCTTTAAGTTGGGAAAGTTTTCTTCTATGATCTTGTTGAATATATTTTCTGTACCTTTGAGTTGGTATTCTTCTCCTTCTTCTATCCCTATTACTCGTAGGTTTGGTCTTTTCATGGTGTCCCAAATTTCTTGGACATTTTGGTTCATGACTTTGTTGGCTTTAGTGTTTTCTTTGACTGATGAATCTATTTCTTCTACTGTATCTTCAACACTAGAGATCCTCTCTTCCATCTCTTGCATTCTGTTGGTTATATGTGCATCTGAAGTTCCCGATCGTTTACTCAGATTTTCTATTTCTAGCATTCCCTCTGTTTGTGTCTTCTTCATTTTTTATATTTCCCTTTTCAGGTCTTGGACTGTTTCCTTCATCTGTTTCATTGCTTTTTCATGATTTTCTTTCAGTGCTTTATTGGTTTTTTCCAGGACTTTATTGTTTTCTTCTACTTTATTTCTCCTTTCCTCTAGTTTTTTATAGCGTTCTTCCCATTCTTTTTTGTCTTTTCCTCTATATCAGCCTCTACCTTCTTTATGATGTTATTTATAAGGCTGTTTTCTCCTGCTTCTTCCAATTTTTGATGTTCAGGTCTAGATGTTGGAGGAGGGCTAGGTTCTGGTGATGCTGTATTGCTCTTCATTTTGTTGTATGTACTTCTGCCTTGACGTCTGCCCATCGTGGTTCATTCTTGGTCTTATCAGTGCACTTGGTCCAGATAGAGCTGACAGATTCAGGAAGTCTCTCTCTCTCTCTTGTCCAGATGGGAGCTATCTTGTCCAAATGGGAACTCCGGGGCAGGATGGGTGCTCCTGTCCAGAAGGGAAGTCCGGGGCAGGATGGGAGCTCTTGTCAGAATGGCTAAGATCAAAAACACAAGCAACAGCTCATGCTGGAGAGGATATGAAGCAAGGGGAATACTCCTCCAATGCTGGTGGGAGTGCAAAATGGTACAGCCGTTTGGGAAGTCAGTATGGTGGTTTCTCAGAAAACTGAGAATCAGCCTACCACAGGACCCACTTATACCATTCTTGGGCATATACCCAAAGGATGTTCAATCCTATAAGGACACTTGCTCAACTAAGTTCATAGCAGCTTTATTCATAATAGCCAGAACCTGTAAATAACCTAGATGTCCCTCAACCAAGGAATAGATAAAGAAAATGTGGTACATTTTCCCAGTGGAGTATTACTCAGCTGTTAAAAACAAGGACATCAGAAAATTGGAAGGGAAATGGATAGAACTAGAAAAAATCATCCTGAATGTGGTAACCTAGACCAAGGAAGACAAACATGGTATGTACTCACTCATGAGTGGCTATTGGCTGTAAAAGGAATTATAACTGTGCTACATTCCATAGACCCAGAGAGACTTAGTAAGAAAGAGAGTTAATGAGGGGACACCCAGATCTCCCTGGAAGGGGAAATAAATGAGATTTCTTAAGTGGGCTGAGGGTGGGTGGTAATGGGAACATGAGCAGTAAGGTTGGAGTGACATGGAACGGGAGGATGCTGATGGAGACTGCTAGGGAGCATTTCGGGTCCTGTAGACCAGGGAAATCTCCCAGTTGTCTACAGGGAGGACCCCAGCTTAGATACCTAGCAGTAGCAGATAGGTAGCATGAACTAGTTATCTCCTGTGACAAGATTGGTGCCTGGCCCAATTGTCATCAGAGATGTGCCATCCAGCAACTGATGGAGGCAGATGTGGAGACCCACAGCCAAACATTAGGTGAAGTTCAAGAATTCTGTGGAGGAGGAGAAAAAAGGAGTGTAGGAGCCAGAGGGGTCAAGGATACCAAGGGAAGGCTCATACAGTCAACTAACCTTGGCTCATAGGGTCTCACAGAGACTGAAATGATAACCAGGGAGTGTAGCTAGAGTTTTCCTGCCTGGCCCACAGTCAGGACAAATCTCTCTCACCAGCCAGTCCTACAGCCGCTCAGACCCGACCAAGTAAACACAGAGACTTATATTGGTTACAAACTGTATGGCCGTGGCCTGCTTCTTGCTAACTGTTCTTACAGCTTAAATTAATCCATTTCTATAAATCTATACCTTCCCACATGGCTCGTGGCTTACTGGCATCTTCACATGCTGTTTCTCATCATAGCGGCTGGCAGTGTCTCTCTGTCTCAGCCTTCCACTTCCCAGCTTTATTCTGCTCCTTGTCCCGCCTATACTTCCTGCCTGGCCACTGGCCAATCAGTGATTTATTTATTGACCAATCAGCAACACACTTGACATACAGACCATCCCACAGCAAGGGAGCCTGCATGGAACTGACATATGCATTCTGCATATATGTTACAGTTGTGTAGCTTGGTCCTCTTCTGGGACTGTTAGCAGTCACAGGGGCTGTGTCTGACTCTTTTACTGACTTTTGGGACCCTACTCCTCATAGTGGCTTACCTTGTCCAGCCTTAATACATGGAGAGGTGCTTAGTCTTACTGTAACTTGATATGCCATGTTTTATTGATACTTATGGGAGACCCACTCTTTCCTGAATGGAGATGGAAGAGGAAGGGATTTGGGGGTAGAAACAGGTAGAGAGGAATGAAGGGGAGGGTCTGGAAGGGGATAATGGGGGGCAGGCTGTGGCCAGGATGTAAAATAAATAGATGAATAAAAGTAAAAATAAATAAAAAATAAAGGAAAAAAGAATGAAAAGTTGTGTGGGGAGGGAAATAAGGGTAGTTCAAACTCTCAAAGAACTAGTGTAAGTAAAAAAAAATGCATGTTTGCTAGAGAATGTACCTATCATGCTCCAAATCTTCTCTTACTTAGAGAAAGGCCTATGAAAATTTACCTAATTTTAATATGCTCTTAAACACAATCTAATTCATATTTACTTTTTATTAAAATGCATTAATTATACAGAGTAGTATGATACAGTTTTCTGTTTTTGTACATTCCTGCAACATGCATAGATAAAATTTGTCATTTTGCCGTGAGTTACTACTACTCTACTCCCCTCACACCATACCCAATATTGAGTTTGACTTTGTTTTTTTTACATTCTGTATGTGAAAGAGTACATGTGGTACTTGTGTAGTAGAATAGTATTTTAAGATGTGTTACTTTTGCTTATGTTGCATTTGTTTAACTCTGTGAAGCTGTGTTATTATGCCTGTCTATAACACCATATGGTCTAGTAAAGAACTGGCCAATAGCAGGCAAGGCAGGAGAAAGGATAGGTGGGGCTGCCAGGCAGAGAGGATAAATAGAAGGAGAAATCTGGGAAGAGGTGGGGGAATCGAGGAGCCAGAGAAGGAGGAGGACTCCAGGGGCCAGCCACCCAGCTACACAACCAAGGAGCCATGGAGTAAGAGTAAGAGAATGGGAAAAGCCCCGAGGCAAAAAGTAGATGGGAAATTTAAGTTAAGGAAAACTGGAAAGAAACTAAGCCAAGCTATGGCCAGGCATTTATAATTAAGAATAAGCCTCTGTGTATGATTTATAATAAAATGAATTAGTGAATGAACAAATGAAAACCTAGCCAGTAGGGTAAAAGTTAATGACTAAACTGTCACTTTATCTACTGGGAGAGGGAAAATCAGTTTTATCCTATAGAGTGACACTGGCCAAGACAGGCTTCATGTTCAGGAGTAGTTGACCAACATATAATTGAACTCCACAGGTTTTTGTTTGTTTGTTGTTCTTTGGTGTGTGTGCTTTTATTTGGTTACAGTTTTGTGGGTTTTTTGTTTGTTTGTTTTTCTTGAATATGGTTCTATTTTTTTTATTTCAGGAGTTTTTGTTGTGCTACTATATTTTTGTTTTTATTTTGTGCTTGAGCAGTAACTTAAAGTTCAGTGGGTCCGGAGGGGAGAGGATCTATAGGGACACAGGAGGGGAAAAATATGATCAAAATATATTTGAAATTGTTCTAAATAGTAAAAAATACAATAAAATATTCAGAAATAAAATAAATCCCTCATCTTTGAGTTGAAAAATCAAGAATAGAATGAGTTAATATTAAAATAATTTATATAGCTACTTACCTGCCACTTTACTGATTTTTTTAAGAAAATGCTGGTAATTATATATAGAATACTTTCACTTATTAAAATACAAATTTCTGATTTTAGATTATTTTCTCAGATAAAAGTCACCTACATTTTTACATAGGGTTGTCAAGGATTGATTAATGGATTTTAAAAGACAAGTATTAAAAAAAATAATTCAACTTCATCGCAGTGAGAACTATTTGTGTTATACATGTGTTTAAACAAAGAAGTGAACTTGTTTTCTCCAAGTGTGATAGACTATTAGCTTTTGCATCTGAGGCCAGTAGAGCCTCATTACTGGAAAGCTTCATTTCCTTTTCCTTTCTATGTGGTCTGTTTCACACAGCTCTCTGCCTCTGCTGGTACAGATCTTATCTTAAAGCAGTTAACCTTTATTCCCACCAATACTGTGCTTACCCATAGTAACCTTTCACTAACCATACTCATATTTATCTAAAATTTGGTGAGTGCAATATATTAAAATCAATGTTGTGGTTTTTTGCAAATAGCCATGCCTTTTTATAACTCTTAAGTATTGGGTTCACCCAGGTCCTCACTGATTTCCTGTCTGCTGTTTCCATTAATGTGAAAGAAGCATTGATATCTTTTATGATGAATTTTCCAATTGTGTGTGTGTGTGTGTGTGTGTGTGTGTGTGTGTGTGTGTGTGTTCTTCATGTGTTTTGAAACACTGTTGTTAAGGGCATATTCATACAGAATTGTTACTTCCTATTTACTAGTTTACCCTTTATAAATTATACAATGTCTCTCTGTATATCTGGTGATATTCACTTTGAAATCTGTTTTGTCAAAATTAACACAGCATATCAGCTTTGATTAGAATTTTGTTGGAGCATTTATGACTCTAGATCTGTGGCTTCTGCAGATTCAACTACCTGCAAATTAGACAATAACAAAAGCATTGCAGTTTTACAGGACATGTAAAACTAGTTTCTAGTCATAATCTCTTAAACCATGGGGTATAACAACTATTTACAAACATTTTCATTTTATTACATATTACATGTCACGGAGAGACCATCTAAAATATATGGGAGTGTATGGGTAGAGTACGTGAGAATTCCGTGCTGTTTATATAAGAGACTTGAGATTCCATGAATTTTTGCTTCCAGGAGAGGTCCTGGAAACAGTCTGCTCCTGATAATGAGGGACAACTAACCTATCTGTTCTTTTTCTTTTAAATGATCTATACCATTATATTTGAACAAATTTTCTGGTAAGCTATGTATAGTTGGTTCATGTTTTAACCCCTCTGCCAGTCACTGCCTTTAAGTGATATGTTAGATCATTTACGTTTTTTGTTCTTATTATTAGGTTTCATATTATGTATACCAGTTTGTGACTTACTTAATTTTGTTTTCTTTAACTCTTTTGTTTAATTTTTTTAATTTCACATGCAATGAAAGTGATGAATATTGTGTTTTCTTATGCACAGATTATACTACATTATTAATCACCCTTAATGTCCTCCCATCTCTATTCCTATACTTTCATGTCATTTTCTTTCTCACAGATCATTCTCGCCTTTGGCTTCATGTCATAGGAATTCTATTATTCTTCCTTTGCCCACCGCCTTCACCCCTTACGGTCTCTTCCTCTCCTTTCATACTTGTCTTTCTGCTTTCGTGACCCCCACACACAGACACACATGCACACAAACACACTTAAATCTAGATTGTATATACAAGAGAAAGAGAGCATGTAGTGGCTGAGTCTGGTTTCCTCTGTTTAATGCATCCTCTACAGTTACACCAGTTTAGATTTAATAGAAAAATAGCAGTATGGAGCAGAAGAAAAAAGAAAGTTGAATAGAAAAAAAAAGACAAAAATGATTTCCTAGTAATGGAAAAGTTTAAAAGCAAAATTTGATAAATACAAGACAGGTAATAAAAACAGTAACAGGAGTTAAAAAGAGTAAGATAAAATCAACGTACTAAAATTACAGTCCAGAAGCGGTGGTGGCGCACACCTTTAATCCCAGCACTCGGGAGGCAGAGCCAGGCAGATCTCTGTGAGTTCAAGGCCAGCCTGGTCTCCAAAGCGAGTTCCAGGAAAGGCGCAAAGCTACACAGAGAAACACTGTCTCAAAAAACCAAAAAAAGAAAAACAAACAAACAAACAAACAAAAATAGAAGCCTAGCATGGTGGTGCATGCTCTTAATTGCACAAATTATGAGGCAGAGGCGGGTGGATCTCTACAAATTCAAAGTCAGAATGGGCTACAAAGTGTGACTGTGTTCCAGACCAGCAAGGGCTACATAGTGAGAACTTCTCTCAAAAAAAGTAACAACAAAAAAATGCTCAATAATGCAACAATGAAACTGTTATGCTGTTAACTGATCTGTTGTTATGATTTTCCTTAGGGATTTCTCTAAAATTTGTTATATAAATATCTAAAGTCTTATAGCCCTCTTAGAATGCATGTTTCAGCACTGTTAATAAACCATGCAGAATGCCAGCATGTACATCTTTATGCTTCTTGCTCTGTAGTATACTTTCTGTGTGTGTGTGTGTGGGGGGGGGGTGTTTACATATATTGACAATCATATAAGATACTGTGATAATTGCACATTTAAGTTGTCAAACATTGCAAAGAACTCAAGACAAGAAGAATTACTTCTTACACACACTTTAGTTGATTATTTTCTGTTTCTCTTCGTCTTTTTATTGTCTAATGAAACAGTAATTCAAAGAAACTAAGGTTTCTTGTGTCATTTACTTCTGGTGGGAGAACACTCTTTTAAGCCAATCTTTAGAGCAGGTGTTATGACAACAAACTTTCTTAATTCTTCATCTGACAATGTCTTTATTTTACTTCATTCTATAAAATAGTTTTTTTTTCATCCATTCTTTTTTTTTTTTTTTTTTATTTTGCAATACAATTCAGTTCTACATATCAGCCACGGATTCCCTTGTTCTCCCCACTCTGGCCTCCCTCACCTTCCCCCCAGCCCACCCCCCATTCCTACCTCCTTCAGGGCAAAGCCTCCCCCATGGACTGAGATCAACCTGGTAGACGCCCCGGGTTCGATCCCCAGCACCTTCATCTTTGTTCTTCACTGTGTGTCTTTCAGTGACCTCTACCAATAAGAAGAGGTTGTTTCACGGGCTGGAGAGATGGCTCAGCCGTTAAAGGCTAGGCTCACAACCAAAAAAAATATAAAATAGTTTTAATAGATACAGAATCTAATGTTGACAGTTCCTTACTCTCAGCATTTAAAAACAAAAATGTGTCTTTTCCTTCTGATTTCTATGTTTCTTCTGAGAAGTCTGTGTTCATATGCATTGCGGTCTCCAGAAGATAATACGTGATTTTCTCTGAATGTTTGAAAGCTCTTTTTCTTTGTCTTCAGCTTCCACACTTATGTGTTAATATAGCTGGTTAACAGTTATTTTGTTTTGAGTCTAGTGGGAGTCTGTGCCACAATTCTTTTTTTTTTTCAGCATTGAACATTTACTGATAATCTTGTAAATTAAATATAAGGCTTTTTGTTTTTGTCTCATGGGATTTTCTGCACAATTTTTAAGTTTTTTTCTCTTTTGTATTCATAATGGCCATTTTCAATTGTTTGTATTCTTCATTAACATATTTTACGTTATCTTCATTTACTATTCATATGACCTACTGACATGATTTTCTTTTGTATTTTCATTTTAAGTCTCTCCCTTATATTTTGGATCATTTCATAATGGCTAATCTAACATCTTTGTCAATCAGTTGCAGCACCTGTATCATTTCATTTGTGTGTGTCTCTTGCTTGTCTTTGCCCATGAAAGTTTATGTTTTCCTAGTGCTTCACATACCTGGTGATTTTGGATTATGTCTTGGGTATTTTGAAATTGTATTATGGTATTGTAAGTCTTGTTTAGATTCTTTGAAGAATATGGATAGTTTTATACTAGTCAACAGTTGAGCTGGTTGAAAGCTATAAGCTTCTTTCTGTGGTTTCAATCAGTTTTATTTTCAGTGCTGTTCAGATTTGTCCTGTGTCTATGTCAGTGGCCTGTCTTAGACTTTGGCAGTAGTCTGTTGGTTAATGTATTTCTCAATTTATTTTCTATGTAGAATAACATCAGCTGCATACATGTACCGCTGAAGATGAGGTTGGATTTCATGACAACTTTATGAAGTCACTTTATTGACGGCTTTTTTCTTTGGGATCTCACTGATTTTTTTTAGCTCTCTGGAGCTCCAACTAGCAAACTAAGGCTTTATTTTCTTCACTAATCCTCATTTCTGTGACTTTGTCATGTTCTAGGCCAGGTAGCTAAAGAATAAAGAAAAATATAACCAATGGGAATTCATTCAACTTGATGTTAATTTTGTATTGTTTCAGTGTAAGAAAATGTACATCAAGAGGCTTGAGAGATAGGTCAGTTGTTAAGATCACTGAGTGAAATTCCAGGAATGTGGTTCAACTCCCAGTGCCCACATTTTGGCTAATAAACCATTTGTAACTCCAATCCCAGTGGATATGAAGCCCTCTTCTGTACTCTGTGGGCACAAGGCATACACATGGTACATAGACATACATGCAAGTAAAACATCTATATACATAAAATATTTTAAAAGAAAATATACATATAAATTTAATTCAGATATAAAAGTAAAGTGAATTTGTATCCGATGGACATATCTACATATATGTCACCCAGACCAAAAGACCATACACAGTGCGATCATACACATTCTTTCTAGTCCCCACTTCCTCTAGATAGTCATTATTATAATTTCTAATAAGTATGTTAGTTTTGATTATTTGTGAACAATGTAGAATATAGAGTATATATTAATTTATATTTGGCTGCATGTGTGTGGTGAATGCAAATTAGTGTACAGGTAGGCATGATTGTGTCATACATGGGGAGCAGAAGAACATCAGGCACTTCCACTGTTGCTCTGTACTTTATTGCCTTTGAGAAGAGTCTCACTCACACGGAAGTTTGCCATTTCATCTAGACTGGCTAGCAGTGAATTCTTAGGATTTGCCTGACTTCAGTCTGCAATTTTAGGGTTAGAGACACTTTTTTTTTTGGTTGCTTTACAGTATTTCTGTTTACACACATTAATTGGCACCATGTTTTATCTATTCTGAAATAAGGGAATTTAAACATTTTCTGTTTTGACCCCCTTAACCTGAGATATATTTTCATGACTTCATCATATAGATATATAAAATAGGGAGACAAATCAAGCACTAATTAAAAAATACTTCATTTATTTGAACTCTTTTGTGTACATATAATCTTAACATTTATTAAAGATTAAATCAAATTTACATGGTAAGGAGACTGATAGGGTTCTTTATTTTTGCACAAAGGAATCTTTGCTGAATATGATGCTGTAGGACATAGAGCACCTTCCGTGTATTTCAGAGTTGATCAATACTTTTATTTTATAATCAATAGTGAGAAAGCCACTTCACATAAATAAGATAGTATATAAATTACAGAAGCATTTTTGGGTATTTAAGAAATTTTTAGATGTTCTGTACTACTCCTTACTTAAATTCATTTAATAACTTTTTTTTAATGAAACTTATGTTATCAACTCAAATATCTACTTTTAAAACTCAGTAAGTAGCACATGGGACTCTTAATCTCAGGGTTGTGGGTTCAAGCCTCATGTTGGGCACCAATTGTAGATGAATTTCTAAATGGTCTTAATAAATAAAAAACATGGAGCCAGAAACTTGGGTTAAAGCTCGAGAGAAAGATCAGAGGAAAAGAATAAACCTCACCTCACCAACTCCATAGCTTCCAATGAGAGTGACTTCCTTTCTACCCAGACATGTTCTTGCTGTTCTGCCATCTGATTTGCTCTCTGTCTAGCTACATCACTTCCTTTTCCTGGCTAGTTCTGTCACTTCCTGTCTGTACAGGCCTCCACAACTCTTTGGTTGGTACTAGGATTAAAGGCGTGTGTCACCACGCTTGGCTGTATTCCCTAGTGTGGCCTTGAACACACAGAGATCCTGCCTGCTAAGTGATAGGATTAAGGGGGTGTGCTATCATTGCCTGACTTCTTTGTTTACTTAAAATGGCTTGCTATTTACTCCAATCTCCAGGCAAACTTTATTTATTAAAGCACAAATAAAATATCACCATATTTCAGTACAAATAAAATATCACCACATTCTAATACAAATGTAATTCAAATATATATGAATTTTATCCATTCATGGTAAAGAGTGGCAGTCTAAAAATATTAAAAGTCATTTTATTTAAACCATTATGTTTCTAAACAAACAGGAAACTGGTATGTATAGTACAAAGACAATTCATAGCATCTAATAGTTTTGAATCTGAGCTCTTCAAGTAATGTTTGTTGGCATTGTGCATTGGGACTGTGTATGTAGTGCAAAATGAACATGTTATGTCTTCAAAACCAAGTCTGCAGTGTGGTCAAATGAGGTGACTTGGGCAGGTGCTACCAGAAATACCTCAGATCAAACCATCTGAGTTTGAATTGACATTTGGTTGTTGTGTATTCAGAATCTTTCTAATGATGCCAGATTTTTGCATCTCCCAACTCCATGTAGGATTATGACCTACAGTTTATGAAGTTGTTTTGTAGATGTGTATGTAGCTGGTTTCTAATTTAGGACCTGTCACCTTCTAGTACATGTAGTATTCATTTCTAAGTATTTTCATTACATAGGTACAAAAAATATTATCATCAATATGCTTATATTCAGCTTCAGTAAATACTATCCTAAGTATAAAATCACTACTATCAGCCATAATATGACACTTCTAATGCATTGAATCCTTGCCAGTACTTAGTTTTAACTATCATTTACATCATAGCTTTTCTAGTGTGTGAATTTACTTTGAATATTTCTGCTTTAGATATTCTTTTTTGCAATCTGAATGTATTAGTTTATTTCTTATTTTCAATTTTGCTGCGCTTTTAATATCTTTTGTAGGCATTTCTTCATATTTTTTATATTTGAATTTATACTTGTCACATTAAATATACAGACTACATTTTGCAGATACTTTCTTTTACTCCCAAACTTCTCTTTTTGCTTGAAGTCTCTTGATAACAAAAGGGTTTTATTATAATGAACTTGAACTTATTAGTCTCTTCTTTTACAGTTAGTATATTACCTCCTATTTAAAAATAGAACAAACAACTCTGCCTACCCCAATATCATGGATATTTTTCTTCCTTTTTATCTAAGAACTGTATTGTCTTTAAAGTTAGTTGTTTATTTTGCCCGCAATTCATTTGTGTTTTGTGTGGTAGGGTTTGAGATGGCAAAATTCATATTCTTTAGGACATTTGGCTCATTGATTCAGCACCATTTGTTGCAAAGTTGTTGTTGTTTTTTTTTTGTGAGTCATGCCAATAAGTTTAACGTAAGTGTTTGGTATTCATGGGTCTATTTCTAGCTTTATTTTGCCCTCTTAACCTACTTGCTTATCCTTCTAGCAACAGTGTATTGCTGAATATTTTGAAAAGTCTTCATATATGGTAATATACAGCTTTCACATATATTTTCTTAAAATTATTTTAGATAGTCTTAGTTGTCCTCTTTTTCCATATAAATTTTATGATTTGCTTATTTGTTTTTACAATTAATGTAATTTCTTATACTTTAAGATCATGTTTTTGGAATATGAATATTCAATCTATAAATGCCTTATATTTCCTATTTTTTAGGCTTTCATCATTTATTTGTTTTGTAGGTTTTTATTCATATTTTCAATGACTAATTATAATTTTATTTTTCTGCTTTTATGTACCATTATATTCTGCTTTTTTAAATTAATGAACTTGCTGGAATCTCTACAATGATAATATAGGGAGGCACAATACTCCCTAGGTTATTTTTATGCATTATTTTACAAAAATTGCAAATGCCTTGCTTCAGATTAAAGTTGAGCTGTCTGCAGTTCCTGGGATAGCTGGATTGATAATAACATTCTATGCATAGTTGGTTATTGTTTCGTTTTATAAATCATGAAAAGACATTTCATTATGTACTTTATACATCAATAGATATATTTTTCCATAGTATATTAACAGTAAATTCAGTTAATTTTTGCAAACTATTTTTGCAATTTGTTTGTTTGTTTGTTTGTTTGTTTGTTTGTTTTTGTGACAGGGTTTCTCTGTGCAGTCTTGGCTGTCCTGGAACTTGCTATGTCCAACAGGCTGGCCTTGAACTCATGAGATCCACCTGCCTCTGCCTCCAGAGTGCTGGGATTAAAGGCATGCTCCACCACCGCCCAGCCTAACCCAGCATTCTTAAAATAAATTGTTTGACACTGATGTCTTACACTCTTTTTCGTAGGGAATTATATTGAATTGTTATGATTAGATATCCCCGGCCTCAGTCAGAAGAATGATTGTTGTGTAGTTTACCGCATGTCAGTGTTCTGTTCTGCTCAGGTTAGGGTTCATAGATACACTGTTATTTCACTATGTTAGAAAGCATCCCTCTACTCCCACCCTGGAGTTTGTTTGAGATTTTTACTGTCTTTTTGTTTGTTTGAAGGTTTTGAAAGATTTTAACTTTGAGATACTTAGGTTAGAAATTTTCTTTGTGAAAAGCAAAACTCTCTGCAGGAAAAGCCAGTGGATCTCTGTAAGTTTGAGGCTAGCCTAGTCTGCATTGTAGACCCTGTCTCAAAAAACAAAACAAAACAAAAAAAACAAAGAAAAAAAGAAGAAAAATAAGAGGAAAGACATTTTCTTTATGGAAATGCATTAATTTAGATAGATATTAGTTTCTTTGAAAGATATTTCTTCTTTCTTCTTGTAACCATTTTGGTAATATGTTTCTAAGGGATTTGATTATGTCTATAGGTTTCCAGACTCTCTGATATGAAATAGTTTTCCATTTCATTTTATTATCTTTATACTTTATCCGTTGCTTGGATAGGAATGTCACCTTTCTTTCCTGTTAAATTGTATTTTCACAAGCCCCTATCCCTAACCCAGAAGTTTTCTCTACCTGATAACCACTTACAAAGGAAAAACTAGTTTTCTCCTGTGGAGTCCCACTGGGTATATGAACTGCTCTAAGGGTAAGCCCCATGTGCAACAGGAGATGGCCGACACAATGTGAACTCAGGGCCTCTTTGGATGCTTTGTCTCATACTGCTTTGTGTGGGCATTTTTTACCTCAGTGGTCTTTTGCTTCTATATTATGGCTTCTGATTTTGTGCTTTTATGGGTTTTGTATGCATACATGGAAGAACACACACATGTATGTATGTGGATGTGTGTGTGTGTGTCGCATGTGGATGTGTTTCTCCTGCTTTTTCCTTTTTTTATTTTTTTTAAAAATTTCTGCTTGCTTTCTAACGAGAGAGAGGGGGTATGGAGTTGGATGGCTAGGGAGACAGGGAGGATTGGGTAGGAGATGAAGGAAGGGAAACTGTGATCACATTATATTGTAGGAGAAGAAATTGTGATTTCAGTTTAAAAACACTGTGTTTTCACTCTCTGTCTTAAAGCCTATAATTTTAGAGGTTTTTTATTTTTTTCTTCCCTAAATTTATTTTTTTTGTTTGCTTGAGTTTATTTTTATTACTTTAAAACATTTGTAATTAACATTTAAAATATACTTTTAGAAATTTTGATAAAAATTATTAATTATAGTCATTAGGCAATTTAATAGAACTTTAACATTTATTCCTCTAACTTCCTTGAAACTGCACTGCTTGAACATCAACACATTGCCCATCACCACACACAACACACACAGAGTAAGAGAAAGAGAGAGAACTTTCCTTGCTTCTAGTTACTACCATGTTACCCTATGTCTTAGTGAATTTTCTATTATTATGATAAAATACCATGAAGGAGACAACTTTCAGATGAAAAATTTAATTAGGCTTATGGTTTCAGAAGACTGACCATTGTGGTAAAACAAGGTATAATGGCAGGAAACAGTTGAGAGCTCCTATCTCAACCAGCAGAACATCAAGCAGGAAGCAGAGAGTTCTACAAGTGTTGGAAATCTCAAAGCCCCATTCCCTGCTGTGACACACCTCATCCAACAAGGCTACACCTCTTAAACTTTCCCAAACAGTTTCATCTACTGGGGACCAAGTATTTAAACATATGAGGCTTTGGGCCATTCTCCTTCAAACCAATACATTCTGCTCCCTGGCACCCAAAGGCTAAAATGCATTTAGTCCAAATTCAAAAGTTCTTATGGTCTTCACATTTTTAACATTGCTCAAAAATCCACAGTTTTTTTTTTCTGAGACCAAAGGCAATCTCTTAATTGCAAAATCCCTTAAGAAATCAAAAAGCAAATTACATACTTCCAACGTACATTGGCACAGAATATACACTAGCATTCCAAAAGGGAGAGTAAGGGCAGAGTGAGGTAGAAGACTGAACCCAAAGTCAAACTCCCAATCTTGTAGCTCCATGTCTGATTCCCAAGGCTTAGATGGCTTCTCCTTCCTTCCTTGCTGCCTGCAAAGCAGTCCTCTCCCAGGCTGCTTCCACTCCCTGTATGCAGCCTTCCTTGGCAGATATCTGACACGGTAACAGCTTGGGATCCCCAACTCAACTCAGGCTTCACTTCCACAGATTACCACTGTGACACCACAGGGTCTCTTCCTCTTTCAGGACTCTTGCACAGGAACTAGCTGCCAGATATTGCCTGGTGACATGGTGGCTGTCTTTGGCCTTGGAGGAAGATACCACAAACCCTTTATTCATCAGCCCTTTGTGATTCTAAAGCCAGCACCAAGTGGAAGACAATGAAACCTTTGGCTGCCCACTTGGAATGAGCCCTAGGCCCTTTTATCACATTTTGCAGTGGCTTTTGTCTGTTGTATCTTTCCAGGAGCAGAAAATACCCTGAGCCCTTTCTTCTCTGGAGTCAGAAGCTTTGCTGTTGTGCTGTTTTGCCATGGGGGGGAGGGGGGCTGTTTTTTTTTTTTTATTTTTTTTTTTTTATTCCACTGCATATCAGGTCTCATTTTAATATCCTCATCTCTTTCAGCACAAACCTTGGCTATGGTGTCTTTTCTCTTCAAACTGTGCATTTTGTGGTTTTTATGCCACATTTGCTCTTTTTTATTGTAGACCTGCCTAGGAATGATTGCTAATAACCATACAACACAGTCAATATTAGGGTATCTTGAAACCTCCTCTGCTGAAAAAAGTTTTCCATTACTTTTTAATTTAGCCTCAGGAGTATTCTTAGCCACATTCTTAGCCAAAATATTACAATAATGGTCCTCAGGCCAATTGAAATATTGTTCCCCTTTGAAACCTCTTGAGCCTGGGCCTGCATAGCTCTTAGTGTTATTGTCTTCTGAACTCCTATTGTAATGTCTCATTAAGCTTTACTTAAGAGTCCAAAGTCCCAAAGTCTTCCACATTCCTCCAAAAACAACGTGGTCAGGTCTGTCATACCGACAGCCCATTTCCTGGTACTAACTTGCAACTTAGTTACATTTCTGTTGTTATGATAAAATACCAATGCCAAGGGCACTTGTAGAAGCAGTAGGTACTTAGCCTTATAGTTACAGAGGGTTAGGATCTATGATGGCAGAACAAGATATAGCGGCAGGAGTAGTTGATCTCAAACAACAAGCAGCAGGCAGAAAGAAAACATTGGGAATGGTATAATTTTTTTAAATCTTAAAGAGCACCCAATGACACAGCTCATCAGCAAGGTCACACCTTATCCTTCCCAAACAATTCTACCAACTCAGGACCAAACATTCACACCTAAGAGCTATAGGGCAGTTCTCATTCAAACAACCATACTGTTTCTTTGAGTTTGACATATCTGTGTTCCTCATAAAAACAATGGAATCATGTAGGATTGACACTAACCTGGTGTTTTCTTGTTTTATCCATGTTGTAAAAAGGATTTCTTAAGTGCCATAGATTATTCTTTTTGGTGTTATTTCTTTTATTTTCTTTAACTGATATTTATCACCAAACATTTAGGTTAACCATATATTGTAGCTTCAGTAAACTTTTTCAGTATAGATATCTGTCCCATATCTCATGTCTTTAGTGGTTCTGGCAACACCAAAGCATCTAATTTTTGTCTTTTCCTCTCCATGAAACTTGGTGCTCTGATTTGTAGTTTTCATGCTCAGTCTGTCATCTGTCAGTGTTAATTAGGAATCTCCAATGTCTACTGTGAGATAGTGTTATATAATAGAAAATTTATTTTGCCTTCTTTATAAAAATGTTAATTTTATCTTAAAATTATGTTGCTTGCTTCCTGGTACCTTTAAACAGTTCTTAAAAAGAACTTCATTTTATTAAGCTTTTACACGTCTTTCTCAGCAGTGAGGTAGTTTTAAGCTAATCCATCAAAACAAAACTGGAGGCCTTCTTGTGATGTGACTTGGATTTACACAGTGTTTAAGGAAATGTGGTAGTTAACTGTAGTATGTATGTTCACATCATAATTGTGAAAATATTCTACTCATTCCATATGTATTTTATACTCATATTGACATGAAATTCTTACATATATTTAGATACAAATATTACTAAAATTCAAAAGTTTGCTATTGAAGCTTATTTATCTTAAAGAAATATATCCATCTGCATGGTTACATTCATCTCCCAAAGAAAAACTATATTTTTCTGAAATTGAAAAACTATCAAGAATTAAGCTGTTTTCTGAGAGAATTGGTTATCCTTTCCCTAACAAAGAAATTGTTATAATTTAGGTAATTAGGTAACATGCATTTTGTATCTAGGAATTTATCCCAAGGAAATAATTTAAATATAAAAAGTAAAATACAAGTTTTAAGCACAATGAAGCTCATTATAGTCTTTAAAAAAATAACCAGAAACAAATTGTCCAGACACAGAATTGGTCAAGTACCTGTAGCAAGTTTCTTCACTAGAATATCCTGGAAATACTAAAATGGAAATATGCTCATTTGCTTTGAAAATTAAGATGCAAAATACTGTAGCCCTTGAAATGAGGACTAAATTATTGAAAAATACCCTTTTGAAGACTGGAAGAAAGTAAACTAATATAAATAAGAAAGTTTTATTTTCAGATTTTAAACATATTTTTCATTTCTTTAATAAAACATCTGACCTTATTTGTTGGTGGATGGGTGAAGTATGTAAAATGAAAGAAAAGAATGCAAAATATTTCAAGTTACTTAGTGTAGAAGTAAGTTAGACAAATCAAGATAAGAAGAAAATCTGGAGAATGTGATTTAAAAATTCTGACAATGTTCATGTTGGCCATTATCTACTCCCATCAGCCCTTAGTGAACATATTCTCCTTTACTGTGCAATGAATTATCTAAAGTCTACACTGGAAAAAAAAATAAACTCTGAAAAACAGCTTTCTAAATGACATATTATTCATCACCAGTGACCAGAAAAGAAAGGAAATATTTTCATGTTAGTATTGGTATTGGGTGAAAATCGATGTTTTAGAAGCCCTCCGTGAGTGCTCACAATAAGCGTTCTAGCACCACTAAAAGGAGTGCCTTCTGCATGCTTAGTGTGGACATTTAGTATTGCATTGCACCAGTTTGCAACATACAGTTCAATAGTTTCAAGAAATCACCATAGTTTAGTTCTTGTGTAAAAAATCAAATCGTAATGTGATATAATGAAATGTGTATTAGTGTTCCAATCTAAATCTAATCTAAAATCATTTATGGGAAGTGCGTATTTCAAGCTCATATGTCCCATGTCCCCATACTTTTCCTTGAGTAGAAGGTATTCATCTGCTGTTTTAGACCCTCTTGAATACATATATAATTAACAGTCTGGTTATAATATGGTTAATTCATATGAGCCTTGAAGAAAGGACATTATCCATTTTTTTCTGATTTAGTTTGGACCATGGAAAGAAAGAATCTACTGGTGCCAAACCCTTTCAGGTTTCATTGACTGCTTCCATGCTCCCCAGTTAAACAAACATTTTTCCAGATCTATTTAAATGACATCTATGATGTAATGCAAACCGTATTGTTATTCATATATAGCATGTTCATATTTCTTTCTTGTTTTAAAAGCTCCCCAGTTAAGCAAACATTTTTCAAGATCTATTTAAATGACATCTATGATGTAATGCAAACCATATTGTTATTCATATATAGCATGTTCATATTTCTTTCTTGTTTTAAAATTCCTTAATAAATGATCTGTGGAACAAATATAAGACAATAGGAAATATTTATGATTTGCCAGTTGCTGTAAGCAATAGCAGTGGTAGAATCCATGTTACCTGCTTGTCTTCCCATAGAAGGCAGAAAGTTTGTACTTAGCTGAAATTACAATCCATATATATTTGTTCACGGGCCCATGCATTTGTACATGCATTAGTGTGAGTGTGTGCATGAATTTACAGTTTGTTAGGTGAGACTTAGCATTTCTTCTCTTTTCATGTATATTTCCTTTTAGTAATCTTCCTATTTTCTTTTGTTTTTCTTCCATTTTATTTCCCCTCCTTCATTTTCAAGGTGTCCCTGATCATCCAGTTCTTATTAGATAGTTAAATTATGCACGTGCCAATCTCTGTGTCCCCAAACACACATAGCTAATCAAGAATAAAGCCATTTATTGTAAATTTACTTCTAGAATGAGTCCTCCTTTCTCTGATTTTGAGGATGGATAGATGCTCATTATGATCTGGTAGACAATTACAGCATGCACATTTAGAGTGGAGGTAGACAGAAGAGTGCTCCTTGCTAGGTGCTGAGACTTTTTATTTTACTCATTTAAAGACAAAGATTCAAATGTGCTTGTTTAAATTCAACAAGCCCTTAGAGCCATGAGGCCTTGGGGGTAAGAGGTGCTTAAAACCAAATAGCATAGGAGCTGAAGAAGTAATTATATGCCAGACTGAAGTTGGATCTGAACAAAGAGTGAGCTGATCTGGGAAAAGGGGATAGCAAACTGAATTATACCCTAGGTATCCACAGGCCAATAAAGCAGGCCAGAAAAGATGCATCTTCATGCAATTTTACCAAGTTTTACAAAATACAATGCTTTTCAGAGGATTTGCTAATCTGATTTCATCTTTTCTATATTTTTAGCTTTAACTTAAATATTTAAAAATCTTACTTTCAAGGATGTTATTAGTAAAAAATACAAAGACTTTATGATGCAATGTGTATTCTAAATTCTGTGTAGCAGAATTTAAATGTAAAATAATTGGGGTGGAATTTCAATATCCATATTCCCTTGAAAACCAACCGTTTGAAGCCTACCTCTCTCTTCCAAAATGTAGTGTGGTGGACAAGGGGGTGGTGTGAACTGCTGAGAAAAATTTAGGCATTTTAAAGTGGTGGCATCAATTTTATTTTAAATCTTAACTTGCCCCACATACTCCATTTCCGAGAAGACAGGAAGGAAGCAAAGAATTAGATGCTGATTGTTTGAAATTGATTCAGGGAATCTTGCCTTTTAGGCAAGTCCTAGTACTAGTTGGCAGGACTTAGAAATGACCAGGAACCTGATTCAATAGTTTTCCTTTCTTCTGAAGATGAAGGCTCTTTTTTTTTTTAATGAAAATAAAAAACTATTATCATAAAAGCCGATATTGATGGGTTCAGCAATTTTCTAGAAAGACAATATTTGCATTTTGAAAACAGTTTTTAAACAAACTCACTGTAAATATGTAAAGAAGTACTTTTTTGGCTATGAGATTTTAAAATTACTTTTAAGCTAGCCTACAGAGAATGGGTTTCATTATAGCATTGTCGTGCATGTATGTCATAATACTTTCTTATTTGTCCCCTCCTCACTGTATTCCTCTGTCACCTGTACTTCCTTTTGCTGGTATCTTTTCTTACCCTAAATACCTCCTCCTTCTCTCCTGTCTCATATATTCTATTTAAACTACGAAAAATTCTCTATTTTGATGAAAAATTTTTATTTTAGATTGTCAAAGGCTGCTTTACTGTGGTGCTATGATGATAAGATCCCAGAACTTCCAAACTGCATTCTGCTCTGTTATTTTGTACTATATTGTATGCAAATTAAGGAGAGTCTCATTCTGTCCTGGCCTGTTGATACTTCACTGAAGACTGAATGGCAAAAGGATGGAGGGAGAAAAGGACACCCTGGATACACACAATTCTTAATACAACCTCTATTGAAGCTGCTCGTGAATGTGAGGAAGGGGGATAAAGATGACTTCACTTACTTATTTATTCAGTAAATACTTATTAAGCACCAATTCTATTCCAGGCATAGAGATAAATATTGATTCAGAATTTGGTAGAAGCAATACCTACTTTAGTGGAGGGTATCAGTTTGAAGGAATTTACTGTTTATTGGGGTACCCAAGTAAAAGAGAGCTGTGGTTTACATTCAGTAGGAGACAACAGGATGTTGGGTAATTGAAGGAACAGTTTTAATACAGTGCAGAGATCTCTATTGAAAGAAGGAAAGAAACAAGCCTAAATCTGAAGAGTGATAGACAGCCAAGCCAGTGAAGACTTCCCTGAAGAAGTGATGACTGACTTGAGCTCTGTAAGATGATAGGATGGAGAATTTGTCTTAGAAGAGTCTGGGAATGCCAAAGAGAAGAGGGGGTTCATTTTAGGTACCAGGCATACTGTACGTACTGTACTAGGGTTTCAGTAGATCAATAAATATGTCTCATTCCCATCTTAAGTACTTGAAAGCATGAATGCAATCGAAGTGTGGCAGGAAAACTTAATTTAATGACCATTAGTCCCTCCTTGAGGTAGACAGCAGATTTAGTTGCTGACACTGAAGATGGTGTGGTGGGATAAGGAAACTTAAGGAAAAGAGATGATTTGAAGTAGATGACAAATACAGAAGTAATCAGACAGTTAACTAGGGAATCTGGGGAGGTTTTAAGTAACATTTTTGTGTTCAGTTTGGAGGCTGTGAGTATGTCATGGTTATAGTCTCCAAGATTGTGTGGCCCACCTTAGCTTCTGTAGTCTGGTAGTGGGGAAGGCAGATCATGCTTGCAGATTGAATTTTTACCTGGATTGCTGCTTTTTCTCCCCACCAACTCACCCTTTGTTTCTGAAGATGACTGGTTGCTATGCTGGAGACTCTACCTCTCTGAAGGCTTTGATTGCCCAGAAGCTATTATAAGAAGGTTTAAATAGCCTCTTCCAAGTTAGTGACTAAATTCCTTAGCAGTGTTGGTCTTCAAAGGGTGTAACTTTAAGGGAATATGATGCTGTTTCCTAGAGGATTCTAGTAAAAGACAGTTCCAGTGTAGACAATTGCCATAGCCTGTTAGATAACGTTTCCTTTATGGGCTTTTCCCTCCACCTTCCCGTTTCATATATATCTCATTAACAAAATACTTCAAACTTAGTGGCCTAACCACAAATATTTGTTATCTGTACATTTCTAGAGTATGACTAGTGTCTTAGTTATTGTTTCTATGCTGTGGTGAAACACCATCACCAAAAGCAACTTGGAGAGGAAAGGGTTTATTTCACTTAGACTTCATATCCCAGCTCCTCATGGAAGTCAGGGCAGAAACTTGAGACAACAATATGGAGTTAGGAACTGATGTAGAGGCCACGGAGAAGTGCTACTTTAATGCTTACTTATCCTGCTTTCTTATTTACCCCAGGACCACCTGCCCAAGCGTGGCATTGCTCCTAGTGAGCTGTGCCTACCCAAATCAATCATTAATCAAGAATATACTCCCACAGGCTTGCTTATCTGGTGGTGGCATTTTCTCAGTTGAGGTTCTCTCTTCAAAGTGGCTCTAGCTTGTATCAAGTTGACAAAAAACACAAAACAAAAAAAAACCCAAAAAACAAAAAAACAAAAAACAAACTAACCAGGATAGATGGGTATAGCTGGGCAGTTCTGCTTTACTTGGTAATAGTTGGGTTCACCATATAGCTAACCTTAGGTGCACCTATCTGCGGGCAAAAATATTTATGATGGCTCTATTTATAGATCTGAAGTCTTAATATAATGGGTAGAATGGCTGAGATTTGTCTGGATCCCTCGTCATATGCCTCCTCACCATTCATTAATTGAGCCAGAGCTTTTTTATATGGTATCTTAATCACAAGAAAGAAATAGAAAAGCCATCAGAACTCATACCTTTGTTCTGGATGGAAATAGAGTTATTTTACTATTGTCTGTTCAAAACCATGTTCAAGGTCAGCTGAAATTCAAGGAAGAGGAAAGAGACAGCTTCCTAACCAGAATAGCAAGACTTGGAGGAATTGAGCTAGTACCTCTGTGAATCCTTCTTAGGATCCAGCTTACAGAGTATCAGCAAGAACTATGCAAACTGCCACTGGACGAGAAACATCAATGAACCAGCTCAACAAATTAGCCATCTGGGGGTAATCAAAGCTATGTAATTGTATTTAATACCTTTGTGGGAGGTATTCATACTTGTTACTATAAACCTAGCAAACTGCCTGTAGTTGGTAAGGTCATAGACCTTAGAGAAAAAATTATTACTATCATTTTTCTAAACTAGTGTAGCTTTTAACTGTCTTATAAGCACGGATCTTTCTACTCAAGGTAAGTATAGCCTCCATCTCTCAGAAGAAGCTTCTTGGCAGCAGACAGACAATTCCAGAAAGCAACAGCTGACCAAAATGCAGGCAGCATGTGACCTTGGGGTACTTGCTCCCAATTGGTAAATCAGCAGTGCAACCCCTATACCTAAGGGTCAGGAAACATCATGGAAGATGATGCAGAAAGATTGTAAGAGCCAGAAGACCAGTGCTGTGAATATTTGTATGCTGTGAATGTGTTGCTCTGATTGATTGATAAATAAAACACTAATTGGCCAGTAGCCAGGTAGGAAGTATAGTATAGGTGGGACAAAGCAAGAGGAGAATTCTGGGAAGTCGAAGGCTGAGTCAGGAGACGCTGCCACCTGCTACCATGAGAAGCAACATGTAAAGATGCCAGTAAGCCACGAACCATGTGGCAAGGTATAGATTAATAGAAATGGGTTAATTTAATATATAAGAACTAGGTAGCAAGAAGCCTGCCATGGCCATACAGTTTACAAGTAATATAAGTCTCTGTGTGTTTATTTGGGTCTGAGTGGCTACAGGACTGGAGGGTGAGAGAGAATTGTATTGAGCACTGGCCGACTGGGACACAGGAAAACTCTAGCTACAGACCAGGATGCTTTCTGCAAAATAGTGTCTTGTTGACATGACAGGGATGCTGACACATGAATATCTACACTATGGTTGCCTAAACAAGACCTTAATAATGTGACAATATCTGTCACCATACCAGTGGGGATGGGATCAATTTAACAAGCCCCACCCTTAAAGGAAGATCTCTCTCTGCCACCTGTAGATCAGGATATAAAGCTCTCAGTCCCAGGACTATGCCTTCATTTATGCTACCACATTTCCTGCTACAATGACAATGGACTAACTTTCTGAAACTGTATGTAAACCCCCAATTAAATGCTTCTTTTCTAAAAGTTGTTGTGGTCATGGTGTATTTTCATAGTAATAGATTAGTGACTAAGATATCATATATGAAAATGTCTTAATGAAAAACATTACTTGGTATGAAAACTGAAAAAAAGAAACAAGGAAAAAATGTAGGATGATGACTGAAACACACATTAAATTCAACAATGAATGCAATACACTTAGCAAAGTGTGTAGTGGGAGGTAAGTAACTGATAACTTTGCTGCTTGCTACTTTTTCTAAATGCTTTTTCTGGCATAAATATATTTTACTCATTATTAGGAATAATTTCCTCTCATAATTTCTTTGTCTGTTTTTGTTTTTCTGGGTTTTGTTTTGGAGACAGGCTCTCACTCTGTAGTACTGCCTGGCTTGGAACTTGGAAACCAGGCTGGCCTTGAACTCAGAGAGATCTTCCTGCTTCTGCCTCCTAAGTGTTGGGATTAAAGACATACATAACCGGCTGTTTGAAACCTGGGGCCTATGCAGGGTCCCTTGGCCCGGCCTGGGAGGAGGGGACTGGACCTACCTGGACTGAGTCCACCAGGTTGATCTCAGTCTGTGGGGAAGGCTTTGCCCTGGAGGAGATTGGAATGGGGGGCGGGCTGGGGGGGAAGTTGAGGGGGGTGGGAGGGGGGAGAACAAGGGAATCTGTGCCTGTATGTAGAACTTAATTGTATTGCAAAATAAAAATTAAAAAAAAAAAAAAGACATACATAACCACTCCCAGTCTCTTTATGCGGTTTTAATGTCAATATTATGTGGGTTTTTATAAGAATAAGGTGCTTTGTTTTCTGTGGTTCAGTGTTTATAGTATCAACCTCAACCAGGTTTTTGTAGGTTCATCAGAATTTAAAATTAATTAGTTCCTACAGTATAATTTACCAACATATAGTTATATATTTACATTATGTCATTATTTTTAGTTTAGGTTTTCCAGTTACTTTTCACCCACTTATAATTTTCAAGTTAGTATTAAAACAACTTGAATATTAGGTCAAGTAATTGGTGGATGTATTTATTTATAGCTTCTGCATTCATTAAATGCCTCCTGTATTCATTTAAATATTCTTTTTTCTTTTAATGTTGCTACTTGTAGCTTCTAGTTTTTATAATAAAATTCCTCTGATATGTATCTGCTTTATTCCTTTTTTTCAAAAGTCTAATGCTTTATTTTGTTGATTTTTGTACATTTTTGGTTTTCTTTCACTTAACTATTTCTGTTTTTACATTTCCTCATGTTCCTTTACTGTAAGTTTTGTAACCTCTTGATAATTTAGTCCTGTCCTTTCTTTTAACATAAATGTAAAGCTACACACATACCTTCACCTGAGATTGAATTATCTGCATCCTGTTAATCTCCATATATATTTTGTCATTGTCATTCTGTTTTATAAGCAGTGAATTTTTATATTTTCTTTAGTCATAAATCTGTAGATTACTCAAAGTTATAATTTTTTAAATTTATTTTATTTTATGTGTATGGGTATTTTGCCTGCGTGCATATGCATATCCCCTGGAACTGGAATTACAGACAGTTGTGAGCTACCATGTGGGTAGTGGGAATCGAACTCAGGTCCTCTAGAGGAGCAGCCAGTTCTCTTAACTTCTGAGCCATCGTTACAGCCCCCAAGGTTCTAATTTTTAATGTGCCCATTATTGGAGTTTTGGTAAAGGATATCCTTCAATTCAGGACCAAGGTTAATTGTGTGCCAGAGAGTATTGAAGTACTTCAGTTCTTGTGTTGAAACTAATATTGTGCTTTGACATAAGGTCAGTTCTAAAATGCTCATGTGTGCCTGGAAGGCATGGATATCTTATAATTATTAGTTACAAAGCTTCATTAGAGCTTTAATATTTGTTAATTAGATTATTGAGTTGTTAAATTACCATTGCCTTTTTATTGGCCACTTGGCAATTGATGACACATATACAGTAAAAAGCTTTATTATGATGTTAAATTTTGCCATTTGTTATATCTATCTATGCTATTAGATGTTTAGAGAAGTAATTTTTTGTACTTGTTGATGAATTATTTCATTTTTATTATTATTTAACGACTGTTTCCATTCCTTAATAATGTTTTTACTGAGAATGTGGAGTTGGACATTAATCTAGCCACCAGTTTCCTACTCTTTCAGGAAAATGTACTATCTCATATTGTCAGTAGTGTGTTACAGCATTTTGCAATTCACACTAGTACTTGATCAGAGTGTGATTGATTTTTGTTTATTTGCTCACTTGCATGCTTAGTTGCCAGTAACCTATTTTATATTTTCTATTTTTTTCAGTTTTAAAAATTCTATTATGACTCGTGAGGAAATGTGTTGGGGGGCTATAGGAGTTTAAAGGAGAAATGGGGCATGTATATGACCATGTTTCATTGTATACATGTATAAAGTTCTCAAAGGATAAAACATTATAATTAGATGAAATTTTACTCTGTTGTATTATTTGAGTTTTCTTAAGATTCTTTCATGTTAAAAATTATATATTTCAATTAAATATTCTATCTGAAATTAATTACTTTTAAGTATTTAATAATCCTTTAATAACTCCACATTGCCTTGCTATTATATCATTCTTTCCAATTATATAAAAATGTAGAAGAGTTCACCTTGAGCACATGTTAGTGTTATATAATGTTCTTATTTGGTTCTTTTATCCTGCTTTTATACTAACTCTGCTTTAAGGTTCCCTGATGTTGCTCCTTCTCTTATAGTTTTCAGGAGCTCAGGTTCAACTGACAGTTGCTGATGGTGTGCATATTTTCCCAGCTCCACATTCTGTACTATGGCGTCTAACTGTTGAATACAGTGAGGGTGTTTGCACCATCAACATCAGTAAGGAATAGCAGTCTGTTGCCTTTTGTTTTTAAGGAGTAAGTTGCTGAATAATTAGCATGATAACACATTAGTGTCCTTATTTTTCATTTATTTTTCCTATTCATTATTCTTTTGCATTTACTTATTTTAATATATATTCTTATATTCCATTAAAGAATGGATATGATAAGGAAACTCTAGGTCTTTATTAGAAGTATGATTTCTACTGGCTTTTAATGATAGTATTCTTTAGTTGAGTATATAATTTTGAAGTGTTTATCTGCTCTCAGCACTTTGAAGACATTATTCTTTTATATGTTCTAGCTTTGCTGTTGAGAAGTCACTTACCTGATTAGTTGCATTTCCTTTGGAGCAAACCTTGTTTTCTCTTTGCCTTTGATATCTGTAGAGGTCTTGAATCTGTGCCTCTGTGAGTCTTTCCTATTCTGCTTGATTGTCTTCATGAGAGCTGACCAAGGTGAGGCAAATTCTCCTGCCTCCCAAGTCAGTTTTCTTCTTGTAGGTTTCACCACTGGGAACCATTGGTAATTGATTAGCAGGTAACAGAAAGGAAGAGTGAAAACATTTCATTACTAAAATTGATTTCATGTCTTCACTGGAGCCAGTTAATGCTATTTTTCCAAAATTTTTAAGGTAGAAATTTTTTTCATATATTTTGTTCATGTTTTTCTCTACGTCTAAACTCCTCTCAGACACTCCCCCACCTCCCTATCCACTCAACTTCAACTTCATATTTTCTCTCTGTGTCTCTCATGTATGTATCTTTCTCTCAACTCCCCCCCCCAAAAAATCCTATTTAAAAAAACCTTAAAACCATGAGGTTTATTTTTGTTGATCACTCTTCTTCACCATAGGGCCTGCCATGGAATTTGGTGATATACCAGTAACACTACATTAGGAGAAACTTCCATTCCCTTTATCAGTAAGCAACAATTGCAAATAGATTCTCATTTAGGGATTAAAAACCTGTATCCACTTCCCCCTCTCAGTGCTTGGATATTATGTGGCTTGAACTTGTGTGGGTCCTATACCTGCTTCCACAGTCTCTGTGAGTTCTTATGTGCATCAATACTGTTGTGTCTGGAAGAGACTGTTTCTTTGGAGTCATCCACCACTTCTAACACTAAATCTTTCATCATTGTCTTCTACATAGATCTCTCACCCTTGAGGGTAGGGGTCTGAGTATAGCAGCAATTAATGAGGCAATTCCACGTAGTTTATCTAGTAATTAAAAGAGTTTTATTTCAGGGGTAACTTACAACCAATTGGGGGTTGATTACAGGATCCGGGAGAGATAAAGTACAGTCCAGCATAGTTCTCTGGGGAACTCTGACTTGGTCTGCAAATCCAATCTCCAAGACCATGTGGAGCTAAGAGAGCGAACATTTACACATTCGGGTCTTAAGAGATCTTTTCTTGGCCACACCCCAGGGCCAGGTCATAGGCAGGTGTGGCAGTTTCTTGCTGCTAAAATAGAGGCAGTGTTTCAAGGTCAAAGTTGGAACAGCTACCCCACTACATCTGAGTGTTTCCAAAGTATCTTGCTCTCTGTACATTGTTCAGTTGTGGATCTCTGTGTTAATGCCTATCTACTGCAAGCTTCACTAATGAGGGCTGGGCGTCACTGATTGGTTAGTTAGGGTTTCTATTGCTGTGAAGAGACACCATGACCACAGCAACTCTAATAAAGTAAACCATTTGATTGGCATGGCTTGCTTCCAGTTTCAGAGGTTCAGTCCATTATAATTATGATGGGGAGCATGATGGCATGTAGGCAGATATGGTGCTGGAGTAGTAACTGAGAGTCCTACATCTTCCAGGAAACAGAAAGTCAACTGACTCACTGGACAGAATCCTGAGCATAGGAAACCTCAAAGTCCATTCCACAGTGACATTCTTCCTCCAGTAAGGCATACTTACTCATCAAAGTCACACATCCTAATAGTGCCACTTCCTGTGGAATTATGGGGGCCAATTACATTCAAACTACCACAGTGGATATAGTAATATATCATTGGGAGCTGTTTTATTGCTGTGTTCCTTTAGCAAAACAATAGTATTTGGTTTTCACCTAGGCCCATAACCTATTTAGTCCCAGGTTCCTGGCCACTTTAGCAGTATCAGGTATGGGTTCCATCTCATGGAGCACCTTATTTCTATCAAAAATTAGTTGGTTACTGCCAGAACATTTGTGTCACTTTTTACACCAGTAAATCTTGCAGGCAAGTTGCTATTATATGTTATAGAGTTTGTTGCTAGGTGATATTGATAGTTACTTTTCTCCTGCAGTACCTTGTAGAGTACCTTCTAGCACCAAGAACACTATTATTAGGGCTAAAGCTTCTCAACTTCTCCTTGTTGGATGACCTAAGTGTTATTTTCAACCACAAGGCCTTACCGTGTTGTAGAGAGCAATCGATAACCTTGACAATAGCCAGTTATGTTTGGGAAGGTCCATGGGACCCCTTTGGCCAACAATTCACCAAAATATACACCATTTCTGGCACTGGAGATTTTACTTGGTTGTATAGATTTCTAGTTGGGGCATCAGCTCCTTTATTATATGGTGACTCCATCTAAGTTCCTTCCATCATTAGTATAAAGTGGCAGCCTACAGAATGGGAAAAGGTCTTTACCAATACATCTGATAGGGGATTAATATCTAGAATATATAAAGAACTAAAAGAAAATCTGAACATTAAGAGAACAAATAACCCAATTTAAAAATGGGGTATAGAACTGAGCAGAGAGTTCTCAAAAGGTGAAACATGATGGCTGAGAAACAAAGAAATGTTAATATCCTTAGTCATCAGGAAAATGCAAATTAAAATTACTTCAACATTTTATTTTTCTTCAGCTGTAATGACCAAGATCAATAAAACATATGACAGCAAATGCTGGTGAGGATGCTGGGAAAGGAGAATACTTACTCATTGATGGTGGGAGTACAAACTTGTTCAGCTACTATGAAAATCAGTGTGGTGGTTCCTCAGAGAGCTGGAAATAGATCTACTCTAAGATCTTGCTATATCACTCTTGAGCATACCCCAAAATCTCCACATCTTATGACAGAGATGCTTGCTCATTCACATTCATTGCTGCTGTATTTATAATGGCCAGAAGTTGGAAAGCACCTGTATTAATGGATAAATGCATAATGAAAATGTGGTACATTTATACAATATAATATTATTCAGCCATTAAGAAAAATTAATTTATGAAAATTTCAGATAATTGAATGGAGCTAGAAATAGTAATTTTGAGCAAGGTAGTATAGACCCCTAAAAGAGATGTATTGCATGTTTTGTCTTTATATGATGTTAGCTTTTAATCTTTTGATAAGTATGTTACCAAGGTTAGGTGCCTAGTAATGGACCAAGGTGGAGAAGAGGCTCTCTCAAGGAAGGGGAAATAGAATGTATTATTTTGGAAACACAAAGGTGAAACTAGAAGAGGAAGATTAGATTGGAAAGGGAACTGGAAAACAAGGTCAAGGAGGGAATTTGGGGAGGAACAAATAACAATAAAGCCTTTTTGAAAAACCATATGGAACCTCCGAGTGCTGTTCTTGAATATAAGGACATCCTGTTGCCTTCCACTGTGCCTCCATTGCTAATCTTCCATCTGTGTCACTCTCTCTTGGTTTATCAGCCTACCATGTTCTTGACATTGTCTTCCTCTAAAAACTGAGTAACTTATACATTATGCATTTCACATTTAATGTCTTTCAAGTCTGAGAAAGATTAATCACTTCAGATATTGTCATTTTGTTTTTATTTTCCCATTCTCAACTATTGGATATATGATATGAAGACAGTCTTTCAATCATGAAAAGTCGAATCTAGCTTAGTAACATATAAAAATAAATGTGATTTTCCAAGTTTACTAAAAAAGCAATTTTAAGAAGTTAAGACACTTTATTTTCAAAAATATAATTGGCTTTATTGATTATTAAAAAATATAACAACAATATAAGGTAATAATAACAGTAAAATAACAAGCAACCAAATTCTCTGGTGGAAACAGTAGAAATAAATGTTTGTATTAAAATAGATTTGAATTTTATTGTGTTAGTGACTTCTTAAGTGAAGACATATTTAAAATGTTAATAATAGTTTGTCCTATTTTCAGTTTGTTTTGATGCTTGGTTTTCTTGGGTTGTTTTTTTTGTTGTTTATCTTTTTGATCAAGTGAGAGAGAACATGAAGTTGGATGGGCTAGGGAGGTTGGTAGATAGGAACTGGAGTGAGTTAGGGAGGGGAGAACATGATTAGAATATATTGTATGAAAAAACTATTTCCATTTTTTTCCTTTTTATTGAAAATAGATTCTCTTCTCATACAATACATCCTAATTATAGCTTCTCTTCCCTCTGCTCTTTCCAGCTCTTTCTCAACTTCCCTTCCTTCTGGAACCACTCCCTCTCTGTTTCTCATTAGAAAAGAAGAAGCTTCTAAGAGATAACTTCTGTCTTGTCTGGGTTCTATTGCTGTGAAGAGTCACCTGACCACAGAAACTCTTATAAAGGAAGACATTTAATTGGGTCTGGCTTACAGTTCAGAAGTTTAGTCCATTATCATCATGGTGAGAAGTATGGCAGCATGCAGGCCAACCTGGTGCTGGAGAAGGAACTGAGAGTTCTACTTCTTGATCCACAGGCAGCAGAAGGAGACTGTGTGCCACACTGGGCATAGCTTGAGCATATGAGAACTCAAAGCCCACCCCCACAGTGACACACTTTCTCCATCAAGGCCATACCTCCTAATAGTGCTACTCCCTATGGGCCGAGCATGCAAACACATGAGTCTATGGAGGCCATACCTATTCAAATCACCACAGCAACTAAACATGACAAAATAAAATATAATAAGGTGAATCAAAAACCATCACATCAAAGCCAGACAAGGCAACCCAACAGAAGGAAAAGAGCCCCTAAGAACAGGCACAAGAATCAGAGACCCACCTGAGGAGACCAATAAAAATACTAAGCTGAAAGCTATATACACAGAGGACCTGGTATAGACCTGTGTAGGTCCTGTGCTTGCTGCTTCAAGTCTCCCTTCATATAAGCCATGCTTAGTTGATTTAGACTACCTTGTTCTTATGGTGTCCTCCATCCCCTCTATCTCCTACACTCTCCCTGCTTCCTTTTCCATAGGGTTCCCCAAGTTCCAAGGGAGGAGGATTGGATGGAGCTGTTTCATTAAGACTCTTTCCCACAATTTCTGGGCAGTTGGTATCTGCATCTGTTCCCATCTGCTGCCTAAGGAAGCCTCTCTGATGGTGACTGAATAAGGCACTAATCTATATGTATACTAGAATACTCATCTGGCGTCATTTTATTGGACTTTTTTTTTTTTAATTGATCAGTAGTGTTTGGTTTTATCCTAGGTCTCTGTGCTGTCTAGTTTCTGGTTCTTGGTTATCCAAGCAGTGTCAGGCATGGGTTCCGTCTCATGGAGTAAGCCTAAGTCAAATCAGACATTATTGGCCACTCTTACAAGTTCTGTGCCACCATTGCCCTAGCATATCTTGTAGGCAGAGCAGATTGTAGGCCAAAGATTTTGTGGCTGGGTTGGTGTTTATGTTTCTCCTTTGGCAACCTGCAGAGTATTCCCACACTAAGAGACTAGAACATATGGGTGAAGGCTCCATATAAAATATTCCTTAGGATACTTGGTCACAGAAGTAATAGTTTATAAATTTAATCTCAGAGCTTTTTTTTTTTTAACAAGTCATGATAAACTTTTCTATGGACCTAGATGAGACTATGATGAGACTTTTTTTTTTAATTAGCTGAATGAGTTAGCAACTTGATTTACTAATAGCTCAAGAGGCATCTCTAATAAGACTCAACCACAACATAAAGCCAAACCTGTTAAATTTCTGTTGGAGAATGTAGCTGTGCTAACTAGAAGTCAACAAAATGACATAGTAAGAAAATTTCTATACTAGGTGTAATGGATCAACTTCACATGTCTGGGAAGAAGAAACCTCAGTTGGGGGATTACCTCCATCCAACTGGCATGTGGTTGTGTCTGTGAGGTATTTTCTTAAGTGCCAGTTGCTGTAGTGGGGACCTAGTCCATTGTGAGAAGTGACAGCCCTAGCTGGTGGGCCTGGGCCATATTAGAAAGGTAGCCAAGTAAGCCAGAAGAACCCAGGCAGTGGACTGAATCTACCAGGTTGAGCTGAATCCCCAGGGGAGTCTTTGCCCTGGAGGAGATGGGAGTGGGGGGATGGGCTGGGAGGAAGGCAGGGGATGGAGTGGGAGCAGGGAGGACAGGGGAATCGTGTCTGATATGTAAAATTAAATTAAATTATAAAATAAAAAAATTTTTTAAAAAAAGAAACCAGGCAGTCAGCAGTACTGCTCTGTGGTCTGTGTTTTAGCTTCTGCTTTCTGCTTCCTATCTTGGCTTCTCTTGATGATGGTCTGTAACTTGTAGGCCAAAGAAACCCCTTCCTCTCCAAAATTAGTGTTGGACAGTTTTTATCATAGCAAGAGAGAAATCTAACTGGTACACAGGTCCCCGTCTTTATTGTTGTTCATAAAAGCTTCACTCCATATGGCTATGAAATTACCCATTGTGCACCCATTTCTGTCTTTCAAGACATAATAGAGAAACTAGATGTAACTAACATCTCACGGTTGTATTTGCTCCTTTTACAACAGCTTGAGTCATGTAATTCTCTTTGGAATACATGAAAAAAGTAATATGGGAGCCAGAGAAATGGCTCAGCATTTAAGAATACTTGCTACTTTTCCAGAAATCCTGAGTTTGGTTCCCAGAACCCCATCACAACCATCTGTGACTCCAGATCCAGGACAGGTACTTTGCGCTCGTGTGCACATACACACATGCAGACACATACACCTATACATAATTAAAATAATAAAAACGTAAGGAAATTCTTATTTTATGGCAGACACCTTGTTTATTTTGTTATATGCTCATGACAGTAAGCACTGTAAATAATTCTATAGAGTAGATAGCATGATCATCATTTTAAATACAGGAAATACGTAGCTGGCCTGAGATCTAATTGTTGGGTGGCAAATTCTAAGCCCTTAGTCATCAGCCTGGTAACTTTGTTGCTGCCCAGAACTCCATAAGCCTCAGCCAGGGATCAGTGATCACAGGAGTCACTGTTTTTATACTGTCACCACTTCATAAGTGACCTCAACCTTGTAACTGTTATTTGGCACTGGCTTCAGTGGGACTAAAATTATGACTGTAGACCAGAGAGAAACTTTCCAATTACACAGAGAATCTATTAGCTGTATCATCTTATCTGTCCAGTAAAAATGGTCTGCCCTATCTCTGTTTCTTTCCCTGGTGATGTTGCCATAACAGTGTCTTCAGGATTAACAAGTAACTAACATTTACTTAAGTGGCTGATAAATTACTCTAGTCTGTTAATAATTGTCTGTGTGTTTGATGTAGCACTGCATAATCTGAGGCAATCTAGATTGGGTCAGTATTTCTTTGATCTTCTTTTATGTTACATCACCATTAACATGAAGCAAATCACATAAATAAAAATGTAAATATTTAAAATAATTTACCAGTGCATTTTACAAGTGACGTATACTAATGAGTATGAACTTTTAGTCAACATTACCTATACATAAATTTTCACTCCACAATATAAAAGAATAAATGTATCATACACTTTCTTGTTCTAAAATGTACAAGCTCTCTCAGAAATACCTTGAGCTATATTATGTTTGTATCTGTATTTGCACTGTTCCTACATATGTTTAGAGCTTTGAAATGGTTAGCACTGTGGGGATGTGTCCTACTCTATCTTTTAACACATGGTGGTGATAAATGCATCACCTTGCACACAGTAGATGCTCATTGAATGTTGCTGGCTTAGTGAATAAATTAGTCTGTACTAGATACAACAGATTTTCAGTCCTGAGTTGTTCTTGCCATCATTTCACTCTGCATAATTTAAAAAGTTTGACTAAGATGATTAAAAATGTGTTACTGAATTACTGTGTGGATCCTAGAGTAATGGGATGAAAAAGACCCTGTGTACCCCGATGAGGAGGCAGAGTGTGTTCTCTCTGTAGGCACACCTAGTGGATTTTATGTGTGATTGAATTAATTTATTTCTCAAAGAAAGTTAGATTTATGATTTCCATATGGCACTTTACAATTTTTCTTTTACCTCTACCTTACCAATTAATATTTTACTAGTATAAAAGTAATGTTCATTGCTGGTAATTAGCTCTCTGTGAGCCTAAGGAGAACAAAATTTAAAGAGTTGATATCTAATATCTTGGTATTTATATTTATTTATTCCATTTTTTAAATCTTCAGTGTCATACTTCCCATGCAATCGACATTATACATGCTTATATAACTTACTGTTATATTATACATTTGAAGATTTCCATAAAATTTAAAATGTTTAAGGTTCACTGTGAGTTGCAGAGAAATATTAGTGTATATGGACGTGATATACCTTACTTATTTTCTTTTGTTAGACATTCAAATTTCTTATAATTTTCCAGTATTATACAATTAGCTTTTATGTTTTGTTTACTTACCTACTTATGTGTGTATGTGTGTAGGTTGGAACTGGAGCCAAGGCACATGTGTAGGTCAGAGGACAACCTAAGGAGTCAGTTCCTTCCTTCCACCATATGGACCCCAAGGGTCAAATTCTGGTCCTTAGAATTGGCAACAAATGCCTTTCTTTACTTACTGAGCCATTTCACCAGCCCTAAAATTATGTTTTAATATTGATTTCTATTATGTTTCTAGATGCCTAGAACTAAACCTAGTGCGCAAAAATTTCAAACTTTGACTTCTAGACACCTATATACAGTGACTTTCAGAAGCTTCTTGGCAATGCATATTCACACCAGTTTATGTATTTTATTGAGCCATCATAAACATCATTACCTATGCACACCTTTGAGCAAGGTTTCCTGACCTTTATATGTTGCTTTTATCAGCTATGCTTAGACTTAACATAAATTACATACTTTATTTTATATTCAGAAAGAATCATGAAACTCTTAGTTTGGAGAATTTCACTTGTAGCCCTTTTGTTGCAGTGATCTTCCACCTAAACTCAGTGTTTTTCAAGAGTGATTATCAGTTGCAGTTTTAAGCTAGACGTTGAGGGTTCTGTTAGTACCTGTTTCACTGGTACTTAGGGCAGTGTGTCAGGCTGAGGCATTATGTAGAATGCCATGTGCTGGGAGCAGTCCTGATAGACCCAGACTGGAATTGCTCTGTTGTAACAAAGTAAAGGAGCATTCAAAGTTTTCTTTATTTCTGCTTTTTTCCCCTGTGGATGGCTCCATGGAAGCACTTTGCTTCCTCGCCAGTGTTCTAGCAGTGTGAGTGCAGATGAACTGGAGGAGTTTCATTTCAGAGAGCAGCAGTCATGTTTGTATTAGCAAGGCATTAGTCCTGGAAGAACACCAAGAAAAAAATCATTTTTAAGTGTTTTCCTCATCCTCTAGTGAGAACATTTGCATTGTAGGGGCCATGGTGAGTCTCAGTCCCTCAATGGCATGGAGGAGGTGCTCTGTGCATACATTCACATGTATGAGTTTCAGGTGATCTGAATGAAATACCCATGGGAAGGTATACATATAACCTACTCTACCTTCTTTGTGCACTGCAGTCTTTTCTACTTTTCTGTAGAAATTGTATCGGTATAAATTCTAGTTTTGGTTCAGTAAATTAATTTTTACTTAGATGACTTCTTTGTTTTACATTTCAGAGTACCTGATACATTGCAAGTTTGTTTGTGCCTCACAAATGCACAGGTATGTATATGAACTACCTATGGGCATGTAAATGTATGTATTAACTTTCGAGTTACCACATTTTCTGTATTAAAATTCTTTATAGAAGTCATAATATGCAAATGTTAAATTTTTTCATCACTTGTCTTATAGATATTGGCAGTTCCAGAGAACTGTACTTTGTACACATGTTGCATTGCAGTTCACAGTAAGAAGCAGGTACACATTTCTAAGATTTGATGAGGCAGAATAATTTTAATTACAAGGCATTCATCTGGTGAAGATTACAGACTACTTTTTAGAACTGTACTGTTAAAAGGACTGACAGTGTGAGGTCACATCATTGAAGAGCCAGTCTTTGACATCTTGGTTTTATTTTCAAGCTTTATTGTTTTTAGTTTATTTTTTGTAGAGGTTGCTTTAGGTAAGGAGTGGCTGCAGACCTACTTTCTTCTGCACTGTGTCAAGCACCAGATAAACGGGGAGGGGTGGGAATATTTGCACCTGTTTAAAATTTCAGCCATGTTGTGTTGTGGTTCCTGGGCAACAGGCAGGAATTCTCGAAAGCTTGGTTGCACCTGCTCAATTGGTGCTTACAGCTGTGTCATATGAGCAGGAAGCACAGAGAAGCTTGTTAGCAGTTTGCCTGTGCTCTTGTCTATTTGTGTTTTGTGTACTCTTGAGTTGGAGAGATAAGAGATGTAGACCTTGGACTGTTGTATTGGTCCATTATAAAACTCACTGATTATCATGTCCAAATACTTTTGCTTAATTCTTTGTTTTTTGTCTCAAATATTTTTAGTATTTCCTGACTGCCTTAGATACTGTATGTGCTGTGTACCTCAGAGAGTGTATCTCTCGAGAAAACTGGGTTGATAATTTTTGTCCTAGGAGAGATATTTTGTGTTTGGCTTGATTTTACCATGTTGGCAGCCCCACTGTGTGGGGCTGGATGTAGTTATTGATCCATTTAGCTGAACAGATTTGAAAGCATTTGGCTATTAGTGGACACATGGGACACATTCAGAAAACACAAGTGTATATTGTCAGAAGATTTTACTTGTGTGTGAGTCTCTCCTGCAGTTGGGGTTGAAGTGGTGGGGGAAAAGTGAAAATTAAGTAGTAAGTTCCAGAAGAGCGGCTAACACACACATGAAGTTTTAAGGCTGCTGCATTATCATTTAATCAAATCTTGCTCTTTGGTGTTTTTCCAGAGTTATTGGTAGTGGTATTAATTTTCTTTTGTTAATGGTTTTATTTATGTTCTGACAAATTAGTATATCTTTAAGAGATTTGAACTGTTATTGAATTTATCTTAGTTATAGTTCTATACCTATAAGTGAAATACAAATACAGCTATAATTTTATATGAAGGTATTTAATTAATTTATTCACTTGTCCCAGATTCCTGATACTGAAAACTAATTCATATAGCTTGTATTATTCTCAACATATTAGAAATGCTAGGGATTTTCCATGAGAATTTAGTAACACAAATTTTAAGTCTTAGAGCTGTTGTATTTTTCCTTCTATTAGCATACATGGAATCTGGTTTATAAATAATAAGTCATTATAATATGGCCTGAGCTAAGCTCATAGGAAGTAGGAGAATATAAGAATATACACAAAGGAGATGGAAGCGTGCCTGTGTCTCCTTAACAGAGTGCCTTGTAGATAGTACTTGGTCAGTGCCTGTTGAAAGAATGCATAGGGAATGAAACATGCCAAGCAGTGTATTAGAAAGAGAGGGACTGTGCCACAGAGAAACATAGCCCACTAATATATTTTGGATGAATGCTGATGGGCTTACTTAACTTTTCACATTGCTGGTTAGGTAGAAACAAAAAGTACAGATAAATCTTGTTTCTAAAAATAAGTGATGATATAAAATCAATCCATTCTCATTGTTACAGCTCAAGAATTAAAATACCAGTATTTGCTTTATACTAATTTTTGCTGAATATGAGGAAAGTATTTTTATTCTCTCTGTTATATGCACAAATGCTGAGGCATCCATGCTTAACTTCCGTGTCACCTTGGAAATACTTTGGAGCAGAGGGAGAAGCAAACCCTCTGTTAGATGATCCAGGCCTTGGTCTTCCACACTCGTGGTGTTCCCTTCTTGCCTAATGCTAGCTCACCAACTTCACAGAAATAAAATGCATGTTGACTTTCTTCGGGGCGGAAGATCAGAACATATTAAAAGTGTGTAGTTGTCTTACTAAGCAGACATAATGGACCCTGTATTTACTATCTACATATTTATAATTATGGTTTTATTCAACATTAAACCCCAATGCAAATACATTACAAAGGTAAAGTCAAAACAGAGCAGCTAAGACTTGCTGTGGGCCCTTCTAAGATTACATTGTGTAGCTTGAGGTAAGCACATTAGAATGGTTCAGGTCTCAAGCTAGTAATAAATACTGAATTAATGTCTTGTTTGGGCTTCTCAAGTTTTGATGCCACTGGTTGATGATATTCATGGGCACTTTGAGACTTGGACATTTTTTTTTCTAAGGGGACAGTTTTTCTTCACTCTTTTTTTATTATTGGGTAAAGGCCAGTATCATGGATCTGTTTTTTCCTCACTACCCTTAGGATTAAGCTAGATCCCTCCTTTATTCTCAAAAGGAGAAATTAAGAGACCAGCCAAAAATAAGCATAAGCTAGAGAGATCGTTAGCCACAATGAAGACAGATCTCAGTACAGTAATGATTGTGTCAAAATGTCAAACCGTAGCATTCCAGGGCAGAACCTCAGCTTCCCTGAGATTTCACTGTTAAACAAATAAAGGAAGAAAATCTGTACTTATTGAGAAAATAGCATGCCTAAATGTAATTCTATCCTTCCTACTCCTTCCCCTCCTTATTTACTTCTTTTATTCTACATAGCAATTGAGTACCTGCTCCTTGCTTGAGTCAGTAACAAACAGATCAAAGTCCTCCTTCAAAGATCATAATGACAAAGAGGAGAATATAGGTATATCACCAGGAACTTTTTTTTTGTTTTTTAGGTTTCACCACTTACTATTAATGGGACCCAGTTTGTTTCCTCATTTGTAAAATTGGAAAAATATAAATTTTAGGTTGTATTAATGCACTGAAAGTTAGGTAGCACAAGTAAAATATTAGTGCAATGGTTAGCACATAGCACATGCTCAAAAAAAATCCCTTCTTATCTGTGTGCCCACTTCTAACACTACTGCTGCCCCCATCATGACAGCTTTAGATACTGAAGGAAGAGCATCTAAGGAGCTGGGACCTGGCATCCCGGTCTAGTAGATTGTCTCAGAGGTAATAGCTAAAGATAGCTCCACTTCTTTGATTTAAGGGAGATTTTATAAAAATCACAGATCAATTTACTGAATCGGAAGATATTAATATTCCTTTGTATTTTTACCACTTTTTATGATTCTAGAATAAATATAACATAAAATTTACTCCCCTTGCTCTTTTTAGGTGTAGAGTTTAATGGTTTTAAGTATGTGGATAATGCTTATTCAGCCACCACAACAAACCATCCATAAAACTCTTTCATCTTAGAAATTTGAAGTGTTAAAAATGCTAAAAAGAACTTCCCATTTTTTCCTTCCTTCAGTTCTTGAAAACCATTTTACTTTTTGTCTCAATGATTGTGACAAATGGTAATGTCACAAAATACTTGTCTTTTTGTGTTTGTTTTATTTCGGTGAATAATGTCTTCAAGGTTCCTCCATATTGTGGTACATGTCGAGTTTTCCGTCTTTTAATAAGTGAATGTTGTTCCGTTCTGTGCATACACCACATATTGCCTGGTTATTCATTTTGTCAGTGGATACTTTGATTGCTTATACATATTAGTTTTCTATAATTCTGTTGTGAACCCATGTATACACATAACACCTTGAGAACCCACTTTCAACTTACTTTAAATATAAGTCCAAAAGTGGAATTGGTGGGTAATTACAGTAATTCTGTTCTCATAAAGTTTTGTGAGATTACATTCAAAATGGATGAAATCATTATAGTCTCTTCTTATGCATGTGGATGACAGTGGGTCCTTTGTATGAAGAATTATTAGAAGAATCAGTTTCATCAAGAATGCATCTACTACTTATGTGAGTTAAAATGATTTGAGAAGTCTGTGAGTACCTTAGATAAGATGCATCCTGGGAACCAGTGATGATTTTAGGATCATGGACACTACATCTCTTTCTCATGTTTGAATATAGGATGCTTGAATTCAGACTAACTGGTACTGAAATTTCATTTTGTTCTACACTTATTTCCTCACTACAGAATATAGACCTTTTGTGTCTTGTGTCCCAGACAGTTCTGACCATGATGGATTAAAGATAACATGGGTCATTAATAGAGGTTTATTCCAAAGCAGTATAAACTTAGTGTCATAGGTGAATATTTGTTTCCTCACAGTTTTGGAGTAGGAAATCAAATTTTGTGAACAGCCTTGATCACTTCTCTGTGCTGGGAGGGAGGAAATAATATTCTCTGACCTTCTTTTTGACTTAAGGATGGACATCTTTTTCTATATCTCTTCATAGTGTCTTCCCTCTGTCTATGACTGCCTGGTGTCCAATTTCTCTTTCTATAGAGCACAAATCATATTATAAGAAGGTCTGTGAAGACCTTCTTATATCTAAATAATTTCACATATTTTAGTATTAGAAGGTACAACTCAATGTCAGATTCATTTTATATAAACATTCGTGTGTGTGTGTGTGTGTGTGTGTGTGTGTGTGTGTGTGTGTGTGTACCACATGTGGATACCTGCAGATAAAAGAAGAGAATGTCAGATAACCTGGAGCTAGAGTTACAGGTATTTATGATCCACTTTAACATGGTTTCAGGGAACTAAACTTTGGCCCCCTAGAAATGCTGCAATCCCTCTTAACTGTTGAGCCTTCTCTTCAGCTCCCAACATGATTCTTTTGTTTTTATTGACACAATTAACTTGGAATTGTTGTATTAATATTTGAGTGGCTTGGTATACTTAGGCTAAAATGTAGGTCAGTGTTAATTTCCCGCTACAGAATTCAGTATGTATGTGTGCATACACAGGCATGTATTACTGATATTGCTTACAGTAACATGGTTAGGTAAATGTTATGTTTTTCCATTTTATAAGTGATAAAGTGAATATCAGAGTAGAATACCAGCAATTTGTTCACAGCACACAGCTAGTAAATACTAGATCTGAACCTCTTTAGATGCTATTTTTTAAAGATATTTTCATAAATGTGTCAAAAATTGCCTCACATTCTTAGAGCCTTTATGGTGGTGTTTTGTTTTGTAACTAGGACTGAAGGGACTCTGGCCAGCTCAAGTGTGGTTAGCATGACTCTGGCAGGCCTGGCCCTTCTCCTCCATTCCCTCTGCTTTGCTAAAAACCATTTGATTACATTCCTTAAGCTGATCACCAAGATCTATTCTCTTATTTGGCCACTTCTTCCTCCTGAGGCTGACTACAGGTCCAGCTGTCAAAGTATTGAAGTCCAGCAATCAAAAGCCCCCCATCCCCGCTTACCTAATTAACATGCCCAGTTAAAATTAAACACTTAAGCCTAACAAAGTTTCCCCTTGCACCTTTATAAACTACCATTTTCCTTTTTGCCAAGTCTGTCTCCTCTATCCTGAGTCAGTTCTTTGTAGCCCTGGGACAAATATCCCTTCCTCTCTCCCTTATTCCCTTCCCCTTCTTCCTTATCCTCTATTTCCTGTCTTTGTCCCTTATCCCTGCCCTCTCTCCCTTGGGTGGGGCAAATAAATCTCCTTTGTGTTGATAAATTGCTCTTGGGGGTCCTGAGCTGATTCTTATAAGGACTATGTCAAATTGGGACACTGTGTTATTGTATCAATGACCAGTCATTGACTGCCTGTCTCTTCACTCCTGAAGTTTGTTGATGGTTATCTTTAAAAGCTTAGTCCCTTAACTTTCCCATATTTGGTGAAACATTTGAATAGGATGGATTCTAAGCACATGCTTCATGAACATATTTTGACACCCATTTGTGTGATTTTGAGTGTCACTGTGAACCAGTACATACCTTAACTCTGTTACCCTATACATTTCTTCCCCCTCCCTCCTCTCCCATCTCTCAGGCTCACTCTAATCCCCTCACTCACTCATTCCCTCCCGTTTTCATTTGTCTCATCCTTCTGCATCATCCCTGTTTTTTCACTTTTACCAGATAGCTTCTGGTTTTTCTCTTTTATGTAGTATCACTTTGAGTGATACACATTGCAAGGAGTTGGTGCCTCTGTGAAAGTCTCTGCCCTTGTAGGTGTTTGCTGTACTCGGTCTATAGCCTATTGTTACTCATTCACTCTAAGCACAAGATCATGCACCTTATGTAACTTTCCCATCTTACTATTGAAAACATTTTGTTTTTCACTTTGAAATTGCAAAACAGAACTAGCTCATGACCCAATTTCACTAATAATTTTCTTAAGTAACCATTGTACTCATTTATAAGATTTTTTCCACCCACTGTCTGTCTAGCCTGGTTTAAAATTTTATATATGTACTTTTAAAAAATTGATTAGCTGGAGAGCTGCCCATTCCTCTGTTCTGTATAATAAGGATTTAAAAACTGCATGCTGAATTCTGTATAGTGTAATTAAAACTGACCCACATTTGGACCTGAGTACACCAGGACTTAGCCAAACTTGCCATGAGCTGAGTTCTGGTGGCAGATGGGAACTAATGAGGACACACTCCACTCCAGAATTTCCCAGCTGCTTGGCCCCTTTTTGTACAAACAAGGTTTGGAGCGAAGTCCGGATCCCAAGAGCATGTTCTGTAAATGTGCTGTGCCCAATGGCTTGGGAAATGTTCTCACGAAATGAAGCTGCTGCAAGGTACCCTGAAGACTTCAGCTACTGTCCAGTTTAACACGTAAAAGTTCCAAGGGCCTTTAATGCTCTCAACAACCAGTTTTCTGTTTTCAAGTGAATAGAAATCAAACAGAGCCCATCTTTTCTCCTGTGCCTGGCAATGATGGGAGAGCCATTTCTGTGGAAACTTGAAGATTTGTAAGCTCCTACCTCAGGGACTGTTGTACCTTAGGATACATGTCTCAGGATAGTATGTCTCTTTGCAACCTATGGATCTCTTCAACTGGTTTGATGTCCTGGGACTATTCAGGCAGATGTAATTGAATCAGTTTGAAGCAGCTGTAGCTGGCATGTGGTCTCTCAGATTGCTAGCACCTGCTTGTTTTTTTGCAACTCACTAGAGTGAGAGAAGTGCCAAAACCAGCATTGGTCTTGGAGCAGCAGCTACAGCACTGCAGATCTCACATCCCATCCCTTCCAGCCTCACCACATCATCACCGGTGCCTGAATTAATAAACCCCTTTTGCATGATTAGGTCTGAGGTAGAGTTTTCCTTCTCATTCTTCTCAGTATGCAGATCCTGACAGTATTGACCACGAGTCCAAAAAAATCAGGCAGAATAATGGTGATCAGGTGGCTTTGGGGCTCTCTTATCATTAGACAACTGGGTAGCCTGTGGTTTGCAGAATCATTTCAATGAACGAACTAAATTCATTTACTGTTCCAGCATAGTCTTATTGGCACAGAGAATGAGCAGTTAATGTATAACAAACTGTGAGCTGTTGTAGAATATGATAAATACACTTCCTTAGCGGGTGTGGGGGGGAGATAAAATGGGACTCTTTCTATAATGTAAGAACTAAACTAATTGACATGGATTGCTTCAGGACTTACTCTGTACAGAATGATACAGTACACTAAAGCAGAGATTGAAATTCTAGGATGTCAGTGAGTGAGCATTCTTTTAAAATATATAGATTTGCCATTTTAAAAAGTTGTATGTCTATTTTCAATATATTTGTAGAACCTTATTTTTCTTTGTTGCATTTAGTTATTTTGCCAGAATATAGTTAATATAGTTCAACTCTAATCTTGCTGGTGTTTATTTGAATTGAGATGTTAATGCACATTTTCTTAAAATTTATAGTTTATGTTTTAAAATTTCTCTAAAGGAGATTTAATGTTGATAATAGTTTTAGAGAAACTATGAAATAGAATAATGACTAGCAGTAGGAAAGTGCTATTTCATTATTATTAGGAGATTACCACTTTGTAACACATAGATGCTAGGGAGAAAAGTTCCTGTGGTCTTGACCAAAGGAAATATATATACTTGAGGACAAATAGCTTAGGCTTTTAAATGACAAAAGAAGGCAGAATCAATGTCAAATGAGTTCCTTAGAACTGTTGTACCCTTTTCTTTCCTCTTCCATCCATAGAATACATTGCTAGTCCATTTGGGTTCTCTTTGCCACCAAGCCAGAAGGCTCCTAAAGATAGCACTGTAGACAACCATTGCCAATTGATGGAAGCTGTGTGTAATATGAAACCTGTGTACAGTTGCTGGGAAAGCATGACATTATTAACTCCTAAAGCCATTTGATGGGAACAGAGATCTCTGTGAGCTTGCTAGGGAGAAGCTAGAGTTGACATGAGTCTTGAATAAAAATAAAACATACGAATTAATTTTCTGGAAATGAGAGGAAACGTTGTGAAGCCAGGGAGTAATGTGTACAAATGAGTATGTATGTGAATTTATTAGCAGAGTCAGTGATGATGAAAAGACCTTGGTAAACATGAATGTTTAACTCTCTACTGGACTATCAACTGTGCCATGGTATGTTAGTCATCATATATTTTCACAGAGATTATCACTGTCTCCTTTCTATGTTTGGCCTCTCATAAGATGTTTTTTATGGATTTGTATTCTTTTTTCTCCCATCTATGATTCACCAGTCTGAGAGTACCTTCTCACTGTCAGGAGTATTCAAAGAGGACTTTGTTCTCTGTAAGTTTATATAAAACAATATTTTTTAAATAAACAGGTAATTTTAAAAACATTGAAATACTGACACTATTACGTGAGGGTAATTTTTGTTCTAACTGTAATGGTTAATTTTACTGCAAATCTGTGGTTTCAGGGGAGAAGAAAATAACTCCTTACAGTAGGAACAGTCCAGAGATTAGGAATAGATTATCTGGGTTTGAATTGTCTGCTGTGATACTGGGAAGTTCTTCATGTGCCCTTAGACTGAGTTCCTCATCTGGAGAATAGAGTTGGCAATATACCAAAGCCTCTGAGATGGATGCTCCCCCTCGCCATCACACTTATAATTCTAGTTGCTTATTCAATGCAAGTTATTTTAGCTGTTATCCCAACTGCATTTCTTTTCTGTTTACTATGTTTGAATATCCCATCGTTTATATCCACATGTTAACTGAGCTTACAAAGTGTGGAAAGATCTTGGTTTCAGAAAGAAATCAAATGTAAATAGTCTTCTTGATTTGTAAGTACAGCTTTTCCACATCTTTAGACTATGTTGAGATTTGATCATAAATTTGGCTAAAATTTATAAACCACAGAAACATTTTTTTCTACTAGTCCCTGAATACCTATTAGTATTAAAAAAAATACTAACAATGTTTGCATCTTTCTAGATAACTTCCTTCAATATTTCCTGGAAGAGATTAATCTGAGTGTCTTCATGTATTACTTTGAGAATCTGAGAGACATTATCAGTTCTAATATTCCAATAAAATGTATGAGTAGCCGGGCAGTAGTGGTGCACACCTTTAATCCTAGCACTCAAGAGGCAGAGGCAGGTGGATCACTGTGAGTATGAGGCCAGCCTGGTCTACAAAACAAGTTCCAGGACAGCCAGAGCTATTACACAAAGAGACTCTGTCTCAAAAAACAAAACAAAAAGGTACAAATAGATATTTTTTATTCTTTTTACCATTTTCATGTTTTTAAAAACATAAAACCAGGTTGGTAATATAGGTCCTGACTTTTAAAGTTACAACATTGGAAAATTTGGATTTTCTGAATTTTGAGCTTTAAGTGATTGTATCTATATAATGCTATTGATGATGTGTATGTATGTATATATGTGTGTGCATATATATACATATATTTATACACAAAGATGTACACACACAATAAATAGGTAACTGAAAATAGACTAGAAGTGTTTTTACTGTGCCTTAAATTTATAGAAAAAACAGAATAGCTGAGTTCAGTGTTACTTGGGAAATAGTTAAATTTGTGCATCAGGAGACATTTCAAGCATAGCCTTTAATCATACTAGGCTGATGCCACAAGGAAAGCAATGTATACTTATTAGAGTCATTGCCAGTGTCAGGATAGTAGGTACCCTAGGCCAAAAGAAAATTGATTTTTTTCCTCTGTAAATTTGTCATTTGAAATCATATTCAAATTTCGTCGATCAAAAATTGGTATATTTACTCTCTAAATCCAGTCTTCAGCAACATAAATAATTTTTCATTAGGTGGCAGACTTGAATTATGTCCAATTAAATAATTTCTATCATAACCCTGGTATTGATTATATTCTATCATAAAATATTCATTAACTATTCACCTCTCCATATAACTTGGAATTAGAAAATACAAATTAATAGTTTTATATTTTAAAATGATTAATAATAGTACAGGGCTGGATTCTGGCTATCTTGAAAGGGTGTATTGGCTCTCACCAAGTGCAGGTAGTGTATGATGTTGGCTTGCTACTGGGAGCAGCCACTGATAACACTTTCAGTAAGGTCTTCGTTCACTGTTCTGTGGACCTCTGTCTACTGGGGACCTTGCAGTCACCATCTGTGTGTAAGATGCTTTTGCCTCTCCTCTTTCTTAGACTTGTAGACTGTGGTGCCTGTGTACTATATACCTGAGGCTGATGTGATACATTGTCATAAAACGTGTGGCTTCAAACCATAGAAGCATATTCTCATATAGCCCTTGAGACCAGAAGTCCATGGGAAGATGCAGCAAGGCCACATTCCTTCTGCTGGCTCAAGAGGGAATTTGTTTGCCTTTTCAGAGTTCTGGTGGCCCCGTTTTTTCCTTAGCTTTTGATACTGCCACTTTAAACTTCATACAGCTGTATGTGGCCTTCCCCTCTGTGTGTCTCTGTATCCTTTCTTCTTTTCTCATAAAGATGCCAGGTACTGGATTTAGGTTCCACCCTAAAACAAGAATGATTTTCCCATGATCCTATGTATTCACTTATTAATGCCATATTTTTCTCCCCTCTGACAGGGACTTATGCACCTGGGACTTAGTGCCATTGTCTCTTGAAACTACAGGACAATCTGATGACTGTACTTAACGTTTGCAATGACTTTATTTTAAGACTATATCTACAAAATACACATTTCTCAAGAGATCAGCACAGGCTTCCATGTACAGGACAGAATTGCAATGTTTGGCCCAGAGTGATCGCTTTCTTTTTCTTTTTCTTCTTTCTTTTTTCTTTCATTTTTCAAGACAGGGTTTCTCTGTGTAGCACTGGCTGTCCTGGAACTCACTTTGTAGACCAGGCTGGCTTCAAACTCACAGAGATTCCCCTGTCTCTGCCTCTCAAGTGCTGGGATTAAAGGCTTGCACCACCATACCTGGCAAGGGGGCACTTTCTAATGTTGTGTAGCTAGTGAGTGACTGAGGGAGGGTTTAAACAGTTCACAGCCCAGTGCAAAAACCTGTATTCTTTCTACTTCTCCAAGTTGATCCTAATAAAAGGAGTCAGTTTTGTTCTCTGTAAATGAGGATCAGACTACTGTTAGTGTGAAGGTGAGCAGACAGTGGAGTGTAGAGTCAGTCATTCCAAAAATAATTGGAAACAACTGGAAGTATTTGTTAACCCTTCCTACCTCATAATTGGAACTTTGTAAGTCAATAATTTCAGGATTCAAATTTTTAAAATAGACAATTAGTGAAATGATTATATGAATATTGCATGTATTAACTATTGAACAAAATAGGTTTCTTTGTGAACTTTTGTTCTGTGCAAACATATTTATAGAACAGAAAATTTTAGAGATAACCATTAGATCTCCTTGCTAGAGGAAAAAAGATAAAATGAAAAATTGAATTTATAAATATAAAACTATGATTTCTATCCAAATTAATTAATTAATTATACTATAGTTTATCTTGTTCTAGAACCAGTGGGAAAATACCATTTTGCTAAATTATCGTTTTCTTGTTTCTTTTTGGGGACTGGTGACTAAATCTAGGGCTTTATTCCTCCTGAGGAAAGCACCCTCCCAGTGAGCTATATCTCTGGCCTCATTTTTAGTTTTTTTATTTTAAAACAGTTATTCAAGCTGGTCTTGAACTTGCTGTTTTTCTGCCTCAGCCTCTAAAGTAGCTGAAATTTCAGGCTTGTCTCACCATGCCCAGCTAGATTGCAGATTTCTTCCTGGTATAAGTAAGACTTTATCCTGGGCACCAGAGAGAGAATTCTGAGTAATAAGAGAAAGATCCTGTGTTTTACTCAGCTAACATGATAACTGGAGTGGGTGTGTTTAGACTACTAAACAAACAATAAACTGGTAAATAGGATGTATTTACAAAGACCTGGGTGGTATTCATGACGTACAATGGGAAAAATACTATAAAGAATGGATAGAAATGGGGATTGGAGTCCTGACTAGCCTTTCAGAGAAAATAGCACTCACACTCTGCACATGAAGTGTAAAGGAGCCAGTCATGGGAAGGACTACAGAAATCTGATGTCTAGAAATTTGCAGGTTGTCTAGGGCTGCATATTGAGTATGTGTCTAAGAGTAGCTGTGGCAAGAGAGGGAGTCCTGGTGTTGACTTGCCTGGCACAGGTTATTAGATCATCTTTCTCCTAATAACAACCAGGACAATATGAAGAATGTGTGAGAGGACTGAATACTGATATATTAGCCATGTCTCTGTCACATGTGACAAACTTCCTGTTGTAAAGGCAGAAGTGGATTTGACCACAGAAGGGAAGCTGTAATTCGTATCCATTCTGAGCTCTTTCTAGCAATTCTATTATTCACTCTGCTAACAGATTTTCAGAGGACTCAGGGATTCTTGAGTCTTCACTTTTTTTCACGTTAGATCAATCATTTAAAAAGGATTTATTAACTTTTATTTTATGTGTATGAGTGTTTTGCCTACATGTGTATCCGTGTGTGTGCTGTCAGAGAAGACCAGAAGAAAGTGTCAGGTCCCCTGGAGCTGGGGTGACAAATGCTTGGGTGCTGCCTTGTGAGTTCTGGGTATCAAAGCCAGGTCCTCTGGAAGAGCAGCCAGAGTTCTTAGCTCCTGAGCCATCTCTGAAACCTGGTCAATTACCCTAAAAGTAATATTGTCATACTTTGTTTTTTTTTTCTGCATATGAGACTGAAAATTAGGCCAATATTCTTGGGTGTTTTTGTTGTTAGTATTAATGTCATGATAGCCCATAATTTAAGACAGAATTTTTTAGGAACATATAGTTACCTTCCTAGTGTAATTGAACATAAGGAATCGGTTATTCTCACCTACATTTTCATCTTGAAACAAAAATTTCTACAAATGGGTTATTCAAAATTCAATTATTACTGTATAAGAAGATAAAGGTATTTGGTGATGAACTGATGACATGTCATTGTTACCTGAGTTTCACATGTGTAGTCAATATTGTGTTCACCTCACTGTTAGTTTTTCAGTGCTCAGTGGTCCAGCATGAAATGGGTAATACTTATGGGACAATGCAGGAGGAAATACTCAGTCTGCTGTGAGAATTCAGAATACAGATTAAAAGCCAATTCCATAAATGGTTAAATTTTTAGATGTCAGGAAGTATTTATTTTTTTCCAGAGAAACTAAAACTCAATGCAGTCTTGAAGAGGCTGCAAATACCCCAGTTTGCAAAATAAACTGTCCTGTGATTAATATCGGCATTGTTATCTATTGGTTAAGCCCTTAACCCCATTGAGAAAATTCTAATGACTGTTCCTGTCTCTGTAATGGAATCTGAAATGGAGGAGTGGAGTGTTCGGTTTTCCAGAAATACTATAATACATAATTTCCATTACATAATTTAGTTGGCCCCAAAAATTGTCATCCAGCTCATACCTGAGATAAGAGCCTTTATAAAATATCTGTCCATGCATCCAGAATGTTAAATCACCATGGATGAAGGTCGTTATTATGCTGAAGACATGTGTATCATAATTTACAAACAAGATAGAGGGTGTTTCTTATAAATTGAAGAAACATGTTCTATCCTGTTATAGACTATGGCTTTTACACAAATGTTGTGAAAATACATACATGACTAATTTTGACATTTCTCTCCTCGGGTTATGTATATGAGAGCATTTATCAGGATATGTTAGGAAATAAACTGGGGTTGTGTCCGTGGGCTGGCAGGCAGTGAGGAGTGCAATAAACACTCTTTAGATCAGTCTTGTTTGGCAAGTTTCACCACCTTGGCAGAGCTAAACTGAGACCTACAAGCACTGCTCATGCAGGCAGTGAAGTAGCATTTAAAATAATATTTAATTTATTCAGTTTGCCACATTTTTCAGCAGCTACATTATTTGCTTTTGTTACAAAAACATGGTTACATTCTGCATACAAAACACTAAATAGATACTTGTTCATTTTAGTAGATGTAGATACTCAAAATTGGTATTTAAATTTCCAATGTATTTTTCTACATTCTGTATCAGACTGTGGGCTCATAAAAAGTATAAAGTGGGGAGCTGTTAGGTAAGTTACAGATGATGTTGTCATCTAACTCAGTTCTAAAGAATAGGGAACAGCCACAGCACGCTGAGTGGTTTGCTGTAGATAAGTGTGATATGAGAAGTTCAGCAATGCATTGCTCTTTTAACATAGTAATCTTTCAGTTTTCCCATGGCACTAACAACTTCACTTACTCCTCTTATTTTCTAAATGTGTTCACATGTTTCAAAAGGTTGGGTGATTCATAAAAATATGCAAGGAAAATAATGGCTTTAGCAACTTACCCTATTCATCCAAGAATGTATTGAATCTAGTAAAATGTACTTATTGAACTTTAAAATAGAAATGGAATCAAGGTTCAATTATTTTGTAATTCATTTCTTAAATGTTTACTTTCAAAGGTATTGATTTCAGACTGGTTGTGGTGGTGCATTCCTTTAATTCCTGCCTCCCCTAGAGAGGCAAAGGCAGGCAGATTGTGGGTTCAGGCCAGGTTGGTCTATATATATTGTTTTACAAGCTATCCAGAGTTACATGGTGAGATCCAGTTACAAATAAATAAAAACCAAGCACTCCAGAGGGGAGAAAAAAAAACACACCTACACAGAAAATTGTAAAGAAATCATAAAAGAAAAATCATTGTTTTTGTGCCTATAAACAGTATATTCCTACTTTCCTACAACCTCCTCAGTACTGGGTATTAGCAGTTATTTATTTACCTTATTGGAAGAATGAAAATTATATTTTATCATTGCTTTATATCCGTTAGATTACATGATATTTTAAAAAGTTCATTGCATATTTGCATTTCTTTTTCTATGCTCTGAGTGTTAAATACTTTGTTCTTTTCACTGAGTTTTATTGTATATTTTCTTTTTTTTAAAAAAAAAAAAGCCTTGTACCAATTTGTATAGCCTCTTTGTGTAACAGTTACATTTCCAGGTAACTGAGTAAAACTGGGACCTAGAGAGGTGGTCACCAATTGGTTGTCCAGTGCCAAGTCATCAAACCCGAAGACATTCATACAAGTAACATTATAAGGAATCAACAAGTTATATTTTGGAATATATATGTATATATGTATGTATATATGCATGTTATAACAATGAAATGAGAGGTCAGCAAGGGGCTGTGGGGTATGTATATTAGAGGTGTTGGAGAGAGGACAGTGAAGGGAGAAATGTTGTAATTAAATTACAATCTCAAATTTTTTTTAAAGTATTTAGAGAGAAAGTGGAGCTGTGTGTTCAAATTTTTAGTTATTAATTTCTTTTACTCCTTAGTACTTGTATGTAGTTGTACTTACCCGTCATTTACTTTATGACTTAGAAGACCTTATGTATAGAGAAATTACTCATATTTTCTTCTAGCACATTTGTGATTCAATCTTTTTTAATATTTATATCTTCGATTCATCTAAAATTTATATTCTATGTACTTTCAAAAATAAATTTACCCTTTTTTGAATGAAAATAGCAGTTTTGTTTTTTACTTAAAATGAAAGAAGCCGCCGGGCGGTGGTGGCGCACGCCTTTAATCCCAGCACTCGGGAGGCAGAGCCAGGCGGATCTCTGTGAGTTCGAGGCCAGCCTGGACTACCAAGTGAGTTCCAGGAAAGGTGCAAAGCTACACAGAGAAACCCTGTCTCGAAAAAACCAAAAAAAAAAAAAAAAAAAAAAAAAAAAAAAATGAAAGAAGCCCCTTTTGTTCCATAAACTTCTTAGGAATGCAGAGGTTAGCACATAGACAAGAGAAAAAGTGTTAGATCAAGAACTGGAATCTCAGAATTGACATATTGTTTTTAATCAATCACTGATGTCTACTGTCTTTGACATAGGAAGTCTCAAGAAATTTCTTTCATTTATAAGAATAAATTATTATATTTTGATTGTCTAAGCTATGATTAAATCAGTGAAAGCATCATAGAGTAAATCAAACCCCTAGTGAGACACTTTCAACAGCAAATACAGTTCATATGGTAATGTTAATTTTACTTACTTAAGAAAAGCACTTATCAGTAAGCCCCTATAACGGAACAAGTGAAATAAAAATGTGAACGTTGTAATTTAAGCAGGATGCAATAACCAGGTGATACATTTATTTGTGTCTTGAAAAGTTGGCTCCATGTAGTCATCATTATTAAAAGGCAATTTTTTCATATAATTTTATTTAGTTTTCAAAGGAGCTTTGGCTAAAGATTCTGATAGCTTGCATCTTTGTAATGTTTTATAAAAAAGCAGCTCTGTAAGTCGAGTATTTAGGAATCAAAGAACCTTCTTCAGTTTAACATGTATTTGTAACCTCTGATGAAGAGAAGGGTAAATATGGCAGGGGCAGTCAGGACTATCATTAATTTTTCTTCTACTTTCAACTTCCAATTTTTTGTTGTTATTTTTGTGCATATGAGTGTTTTGTCTGCATGTATATCTGTGTACCACATGCATGCCCATTGCCTACAGAGACCAGAAGAGGATATTGGAGCCCCCAAGACTTGGACAGTTGGAGTTATAGACAGTTGTGTGCTGCCATGTGGGTACTGGGAATCAGTCCTGGGTCTTCTAGGAGAACAGCCACTGTTCTTAACTGCTGAGCCAACTCTCTAGCTCTATTTTTAATATCATTAAATCATATATAAAACATATATATATAACCATATATATTTTTCTATTCTAATAATAACACACATAAATGTAAAATTATTTAAGAAATTAAAAAAGTAAGAATAAAGGTAATAAAGTCATCTTTGATGTAATTGCTATCAAAAGAAAGTTATTAATATATTGGTGTATATTTTCAAAACCATGGGCTATGCTCACAATGTATAGTTATAGGTTGTGATTTTTGTTAGCTAGCAATATAATATGAACATGTCTTTTTGTTAGTAAGTCATTTTCCCTGATATATTTATACATTCCATAAATGTATGCTGTGCCATCTTGGTAGTCTATTACTTGTGCACATGCAAGTTACTTCCAGTTTCTCTGTATTGAAAATGGAAGAATAGCTTTGTGAAGATTCTTTAATGGGAATCCCTGGTAAATGAGTGGAAGGCTGTGAACTTTTTAGCCTTTTGATGCATTTAGCAAGGCCATTTGTGTGTGTGCACATATCCATGGCTGGTCTGGACCAGCCTTTCTTAAAAGGAGCTGTATGCTCCTATTACTGTTGGTTGGGCCCAAAGAAAGCTCTCAGTGGTTTGAGGAAGGAGAGAAGAGAGTGACCAGAAGAGGTAAAGCAAAGGGGACATTTTTGGTTCAAGCCTTGATACATACTGCCAAAGGTCATGAAGTACAGCTTTCTCCAAAGTGAGCTGTGTTTTAAAGGCAGTCCTGACTGAGTGCTAACTTAGCATGATGGAATGTCCCTGTTTGCTTGGAGTCAGTAGCCTGACCCTTCAAGCATACCCACAGATTCAGTGATTGAGACCACTTACTGATACTAATCATTGCATGCAGAAAATACATAAAAGATTTGTATTCATCACTCAATATGTTTTGCTGCTCAAGTGTCATGAAACATTCAGGGTATATTAACTGGCAAATGCACACCTGGAGTATGTTCTTAGCTTTAGAAACTGCTAATTTAAAAAAATCAAATATTTAATTTTGAGCGAAAAATCAGTTTTGGATTTTGAGAATATATATCATCTTTCATTTTGGCCCAATTAACCCAGCAGGTGTGTGTAAATTAGGTCACTACTTTGTCACCGTGGTAACAGGCATTGGGGAGGTGGATCTTAACCACCTCTAGCACAGGTGATGTTGGCTGAGTTAGTAATAAGAGGTACTTTTAAAACAAACACGGTGAATTTAACATGTAAGAGTGTAAAAGAGCGGCCTGACACTGGTATCTGCATATAGTTCTCTATGACACAAAGCAAGTACTGCCTGAAATCTCCATTACCAAGAGGGTTTAATGAGCCTGAGAATCAGAAATGTCATATAAAAGGTCCTGAAAGTCCCTGAAAGGACAGATGCTACGGCACCATGAGGTGATGGGCTCATTTCTCATGGACCAAGGGATTTGGGGGTCTGAGATCAGTTCTCTATGACTTGCAACTGTTTTTGGAAGTTAAGTCGTGGTTGTTAGAAGGACTGTGACTTTCTGATTATTTACTGGAGTGTCTGGAATCTAGTCAAAGCTTAGAGGTGTTGTTTTGGTTTTTGTTTGCAAGACTGTGCCTAATACTTTCTTCTATGTGCTCTATTTTAATCAATATTCATAGTTGCTCATGGGGTAAAGTGTTGGCAGAGTTGGTCTCTGCCAGCACTACAGCACTGATACTGTCTCTAACTCAGGCTTCCCACCAGGTGGAAAAGCAGACATGCCTCAAGATCGCGTGTAGCGCTTGTGCAATCTGTTTGGCTGTCGAAGGCTCCAAATCATGTGGGCATTCTGCAGCCCTACAGAGTGGTAGAATTTCCTCACTTATCACTGACAAGTTCACACCTCTTTTGGTCATTAAAATTGTAAATGTGCATTATCAGATGCAAAAAACAGGCCAATGATATTAAATCTACTTCTCAGGAAACAAGTCTCAGGCTGTTTCAGCCCCTAGTCATTGATGCTGTTACTTCCATTGTGCCTGTGTTGCTGGTTCATATGTAGTTTTATAGCTTTCAGTTGTCCTCGTGTCCTCCCTAACATTTATATTATTTATTGTAATTTTGAAGCATTTTTATTCCATATTTTTCAAATGGCATTTACGAAACTTAAATTCCCCTCATGTTTATTTTCACTTGGTTGTGACCGCAGCTTTATTACTTATTTTGTGTGTTTTCAATAGTTAATATTTACAAAACACTGAACAAACTCTCTGAGATTGCTTTCTATAATCTCCCTCTTCATGCATCAAGGATGAGAGTTACTAAGAGAAGAGGCACAGTGAGTCACCATGTCACAGCGTGTGTGTGGATTCACTTCTTAGGACAGTCAAGGGTCCCTAGTTTTCAGGTTTATTTCTCTTTTCCATTACCCAAGAGCCCTGCAGGCTTGGAGTCTCACAAAGGGACACCTGAGCTGAGTGGGGGAATAGTTGGTTCAAGTGCTCCTTACCTGTAACGTGTCTTACATGGACGTCCTCTTTACGTTCAAGTCTTCGTCCCATCAACTCCCCAGTGGACCTGGAAAACCATTTATTTTGAAGAGTGGTTTATTACAAAAAGTCCTGAAGTCTCAGGGAAATCTATTAACCTGGTACAGGTGAGAGTATGTATTGTTCACTAAAGAACAGCATCCCACATTCTAAGACCCGATCTGTTCAGGAGCAAGATGAATGGCAGCACAGATTAGTATTGGAATGAAAAATTTATCAAAGGATCCCTGGTTGTTGCAGAGATGGGACGTCAAGCAAAATAAAGGGGTTGGGATATCAAATCTAATAAAGGAAGTTATGGTAGAATCGGAGAACTTGGACCTGAATTGTGGTAACCAAGCTGGGGGTGGGTGCAGACACTTAAACAGAGTAGTTTCTTTCATTGTTTGATGAAATAATTTTTACCCCTTTTAAGTGGCATGTTAAAAGAGAAAGAGAGGTTGGTGTGACTGAAACACAGAGCTTTCACAGTCACAGAACTGGTTGGTTTTTATACCTTTCTTTACTGAGTATTGTCCTTCAGTACAATACAGAGCCATTTCTTTGTTCTCACAAGCTAGCAGTTAAATTGTATGTAAATGTATGCAAATTAGATGCTGTCTAATAAAGAGAGTCATTAGATGGAAGAAATATTTAGTTTAGAAAAAAAAGCAGGTGTATTGTGTAAAAGAAAATGTAACACTACAAAAAAGCCCAAACTTCTGCGGACAGTTATAGAAAAAAATTATTAAAATAGATTTTTTTTTAAGACTTATGTCTTCTTGACCTTTCCTTTGTGCTTATATATATGTGCTTGTTTTTAAAATATTTACATATAAAACTAGAGGATTGGCTTCTTTCCCAGAATTACTGGAAGCACCTTCACCAGGAACATTTGGACTTGAATAATCTCCACAGCAGCCTTTTCCTTCTTGAGTTAAATGAAATGTAAAAATGAATGATTTTCCCAAGAAGAAACTGTTCTTCTTTGGGTTGATAAAGGCCTCATGGTCTCATGACAGATTCCTTGCAACTGGTCATCATGCTTATTTTTAGTTTACCTTTGAGGAGTCAGGGTTCTGACTCCATTCCAGACTCTGAAAAAATTCCTTAGCTTTGTCAACTAAGTTTCTCATTGAGAGGAGCCTTCAGTTTGTCATGGTCAGTGCCTTGTTCAGTGTGTAATGCAATGCCCAGCATTCACTAGACGTTTCCATCTTGCTTTGAGTGACTACATGTGACTGATTGATTTTTTGATCAGATACGTGGTATGGGTATGTCAGATACCTTTGTAATCTCTAGATAAGGTAATGAACCAGGTCCCATGCTCATCTGTAGCACTTATGTAGTAAAAACTTACAGAAACACTGTTTTACTATTCAATTTTTTCAAGTCAACTATGACAAAAGTGTGGAGTGCTCATCACATGTGTCTCTCATGTAATGTTTGTGGGGCAAGAACAGGTTTAACAGTGGCTCTGGGGTTCAGAGTCTACAAAAGGAGATGCATATACAATCATTTAGTACACAGAGGATTGAAAAGTTACAAATACAATATGGGAAAATGAGGCAGAAATTCTGACTGTAGGGAGAGTCTCAGAGATGGTTTCTTAGAGGAAAGGGGAGGTGAACTAAGAGCTAGAAAGGAACAGATGGTTGGCTATGATGGGGTAGAGAAAAGCAGATTTGCAAATTCTCCACCTTGAATTCCCCAATTAGTAGAAATATACTAGATTTTCTTCTATTCTCTTGTGACTTTCTAGGAACAGCTTGATTTTAACCTCTGTGGAAACACAAATGAGAACTGTGATGGATACAATAATTACCAAAGTAAAATTATAACTCTAAGTCATATTTATAATCATATTCAGTCATCGACTGAGAAATAAGGAAAATTAAGCAAAAATACTTTATGACTTTTTGATTTGAAGACATTATAAATATAAAATTTTATTATTACTCAATCTGTGATTCTGTCCATGGTGTGAAATCATGTTCCGGGGTAAGAGACTTAGGGACCTCAAATAGGATGCCTCATTTATGCCTACTAGCATCCAGTTTACAACATATTTGTTAAACTATTTGTTTTTATGGCAATCCTTGAGCTATCATAATTAGTGTTATCATTTCCATTATCAATTTGAGGGGAGTGAGGTTATGAACACTGAATCACTTTGCTGGGATCACAAAGTAAATGGACGAACCATATCCCCCCTGATAAGTTGTCTAGTTGTTTTTCATTGGAACAGAAGCAGCATACATCTTGAATTCTAATTTTAGTCTAAGTATTTTCCATTGATTTGGTGTTATATCCTCATTTTTCCACTGTAGTATACATGAAATATCAAAGATTGAATAAAGGGAAACATATCTGGGAAAAAACTGAACATTTTAGTAACTGAGAGTGTATATAAAAACTGTAATGGGTCTGTGGACTGAAAGAATTTGAATATGCTTTCCTCACTTTTGAGTTACAGAAAAGATTTCAATGTGGAAGTGCAAGATGTGCTGCATTGAACTCATCTTGGAGGTAACCAAAGTGCTGAGGGACTAACAGCTTTTGATATTACTTAGTGCTTATTATTGTTATTATTATTATTTCTTTTTAATTATGCAAAGTGCTAATCAGTTTGATTATTCACAGTGCTAATCAGGTTAATTATGCAAAGTGCTAATCAGTTCTTCTTGAAGCACACGAGGAGAGCAGAGGTGCTGGCAGTGAATGGCGGCGTAGCTAGATGGGGGAGTCACGGCAGTCATTCCTTATTAAGATAGGAGAAGACAAGATAGGAGATGGGATTATCTGTGATGGTGAAGAGGAAAAGAACGAGAACTATGGGCACATGAAAGAGTATGGTCTGGGCAGGGCAATGTTTACGCATAGAATACTTATCCCCCTGTTGTATAGTTTGGTTGGATAGTCTGCTATATTGAAGGCACTCATTTGAAGCCAGAAAGACTGCAGAGGGAAAGAAACAGAGTATTGTATAGCTAGACAAGTTGTCAAAACAACTTACTATAGTTGGCAAGCACCAAGTCCTGGGAGGACAGTACAGGAAGTGGAGTCTAATAGACCTATACATGAAAGAGGGCATCAATAAAGAGAATTGAAAAATGAAGGGAGTGTCATTCTGATAAGATAAACAGGGCCACTTCACTACTGCATTGTTATTGGGCTGGCCATCTGTGCAGCATATTTCCTGAGGTGAACTGAGGGCTGGCTTCTTGGTGCTGGCAGTAATCTCTGTTAAGAGTAGTGATGACGAATATGACAATAAGGGTTTTATGTAATAGCTCCTAGTTGGATAAGCTTTGTTGCCACTGAAATCAAAGTGAATTTTAATATTAACTTGCAGGTCTGTGCTTATTAAACTGGGTAACTTCCTGTGAAGATGAGTTTATAGCAATATGTTCATATGTTTTTATAGAACAATGACCAGAAAGTTCCCCTAGGAAAGCCATTTTTATTCAGTCCTGTTCTATTGTGTGGTTTGGTAAGCTATCGATGAAATACTGCAATACCTGCTTATTTGAATGAATTCACAGAACGGAAACCATTTCTGGATGCTAAATGAATATTCACTTTTTTTCTTGTTTTGATTTTTTTTTGCTTTCTCATTTTTTTTTATTAAGAAATTTTCTATTCATTTTACATAGCAACCACAGATTCCCTTTTCCTCCCTCCTCCCACCCCTAGCCTTCCCCCCAACTCATCCCCCATTCCCACCTCCTCCAAGGCAAGGTCTCCCATGGGGAGTCAGCAGAGCCTAGTACATTCAGTTGAGGCAGGTCCAAGCCCCTCCTCCCTGCACCAAGGCTGTGGCAGAGTGTCTCACCATAGATAGGCACTAGGCTCCAAAAAGCCAGCCCATGCACTAGGGACAGGTCCCTACCCCACTGCCTGGGGGTCCCCTAAACAGTTCAAGATAATTTAAAGAAAAGTTTTCAGTCTATTTGACTTTTCCTTGCCTCTAGAATTTGAGCTGGAGATTTATAAATTATTTGGAGAAAGGAGGGTCTAATTCCCCATTTACTATCTGACAGCATTTTCCTTTTTAAGTACTTGTCTAAGCACAACTCATCTTCACAAATACCTAGTATGAACTGGATTTCTGTAAGTCCAAGCAGTGATAACAATCCTACAAAGACAGAGTTGCTGGTAGAGCCTCCAGCCAAGGGCATATTAATGACTTATTTGTCCAGCCAGCTTGGATTCTTTGATAAAAATAAGGTTCAATTTTTTATTTTTGCTTTAACCAGGAGCAATTTCCGTTTCAAATATGAAGAGAATGACATAAATCTTTCGTTTCCAAGGAGAGTCTGGAAAGAAATAGATTGTTAGAGGACAGTGCCCACAAATTGAGAAAGCCTGTTGGGGGCCCTTCGGGAATTTGGCTGGGAAATTCTGTAATAAGTAGTCCTTCTGCTCTGCTTCATAGGAACTTGGTTTTAGAAATGAAACATTCCTTGTGTTTTCCCCACCCCTAAATACTAAGATAAAGATGTAGTATTCATATTATCACTTTATTAAAACATTTTGAATCACTTCTTAATAAACTTGAAAACTTTTCATAGTGATTCTAACTAAAGGGCACCTTATAAATTGGCTTCTCTGATGTATATTAAACCCTTGATTCCTTCTGAAGGCATTTGAAGCCAACAACATTGTGACATAGACATTTATAATGCCACTTGAAAGTTTCAAGGAGAAAAATTATGTGATTCAAATGGCAAATGAAAATAAAATTAGTAACATAGCAAGTATGGCCTATGCACTGATTAATTATGCATTTGTACTCATATCACAGACATGTTTGTACATATAGACCTACTCATTCCTTCATTAAAATCAGTGTTCTTTGAGTAAATAATTTACTAAAAATGTATGCACTGTGCTAGTTACAACACCCAGAATTCTCCTCAGTACTAGCGACACTGTTGGCAAAATCAACACAAATACTTGACCGGAGGGGTCAAGTGACAGGATTAGATGGTATTTACCTCATGATCTTTAACTCTCAGAAATAGATTGTTAGAGGATGTACCCACAGATTTAGAAAGTCTTTTTGGGGACAAAACTTGTATGCTTTACTTGTCCTCAAATTTTCTCTTCATAGACACCTTATGAATCAGCTGCTTGGCTTCAGTATTCAATTATGTAATAATTAAGAAGTTCTACAAAATTATTTCCAAGGTGAACTTATCTTATATACAACATGCTAGAATCTTTTAGCTGCCCGTGAAATTAATTTATACTTTATTACTATGAGAAAAACCTTAGTATTATATGGATTTCTTTCAGACTTTGATCTTTTTGCAAGTAAGTAATTTTTGTTGATGTTGTTATTGTTGTTGTTAATCCCATGGATACTTCCAGTGTTTCAGTTTGGATTTCTATCACTATGACAAAACACCATGACCCAAAAACAAGTTGGTGAGGAAAAGGTTTATTTGGCTTACACCTCCATATCAAAAAAAGTCAGGACAGCAACTCAAACAGGGCAGGAACATGGAAGCAGGAGCTGATGCAGAAGCCATGGAGGGGTGTTGCTTACTGGCATGCTCCCCAAGTATTTCTCAGATTGCTTTCTTATCAAAACCAGGACCACCAGCCCAGGGATGGCCCCACTCAGAATAAGCTGGGCCGTCCCCTATCAATCACTAATTAAGAAAATGCCCTACATCTGGATCTTATTGAGGCATTTCTCAAGTGAAATTCCTTCTTTTCAGATAACTCCAGTTTGTGTCAAGTTGACAAAAAGCTATCTAGCACACCTGCCTTGGATTTTAAGTTAAATTGAATTTAGATAGGGTGGACTTTGGAATATTCTTGGGTTTCAGTCCTGGATTTTCCAGTTACTGCTGAGGAAGTCATAATATATTTGATCTGCACTTCCTTATACATTGTCCCTCAAAGTTTGGTTCTGCGTGTTAATTGAAGTAACAGCACTCAACACTCAGTGCCCAATGGCTCAAAGGAACCCTGGAGCTCCTTAGTCAGTCTGTCTTTATTTTTTACAAGAATAGCCTCCCTGGCTCTGCTACCCAAATAGCATGAATTAATGCAGTTCCTTTCCACTAGTCTGCTTCCCCCCCCCCCATTAAGCTTGTTCTTAAACTTCCTATTTTCTCCTCCCTTATAATTTTGGGGAATATTATTTTAAGGTGTGTTACTTTTGTTTATGTTGCATTTGTTTAACTCTGAAGCTGTGTTACTGTGCCTGTCTAAAGCAACTGATGGTTTAATAAAGAACTGAATAACCAGAAGCAAGGCAGGAGAAAGGATAGACAGGGCTGGCAGGCAGAGAGAATATATAGAAGGAAAAATATGTGAGGAGAGAGAAAAGATCAAGGAATGAAAAAGGAGGTAGCCAGAGAAGGAAGAAGACTGGGGGCCAGCCCCCCAGTTACATAGCAAGCCATAGAGTAAGAGTAAGATTTTCAGAAAAAAAAAGAGATCAGGAAAAGCCCAGAGGCCAAAGGCAGATGGGATAATTTAAAGTTAAGGAAAGCAGGCAAGAAACAAGCCAAGCTAAGGCCAGACATTGGTAATTAAGAACAAGCCTCCATGAGTGATTTATTTGGGAGCTGGGTGGCAGGCCCCCTAAAAGAGTAAAAAACACCAACAACCTATCTTTCTTATTCTTCTTATGTAATTTGACCACTCCCCTACTGAATCAGTTTTTGGTGACTTATATTTATTGTATATGACATAGTCTTGATTATAGCAATGAGAATGTGTATACCTGTAATTAAAGCCAATTAAATAGAAATGTGTTGTCTTCATCTGAGCTGTAACTTCGATGTTTGTTGTTTTATCTTAACTATACTGGAAAGTTTCTGAGTGCAAAAATAACAATTTACATTCTTGTATATCTATCATGGACTCTACCAAAAGGCTTCTGACAGTCTTATCAGGGAAGAGGAATTTTAAGACAAAAAATGCATGATCTGTTGATGTTTAAAAGTATTGAGGAAGTGAAGATGTTGACAAAGCTTCATGGAAGAAATATTAGGATGGCATCTTAAAGCAAATAATGCTTGGATTTGTCCTTTTGAAAATAACCTTAGTGTTTTTGGTGGGAAATGGGAGAAAAGATAAATGCTAGACAGTGAGGAGAACTTGGAAAGACTAATGCAGAGAAACTGACTGGCAGCTGGATGGTAAGACAGTCAGGGAGAGAAGGAGAATGGAGGGTAGATTGGGTGCTAGTGAAGAAGGACCTATGAGTTGTTTAAAATCTTGTACTTTTAAAGTTCCATCCTTTCAAAATATGTATGTATTTGTGGAGCTAGTGAGATGGGTCAGAACATAAAGGCACTTGCCACCAAGTCTGGACCTGAGTTATCAAATCATCCCAGCATCCACAAGGTAGAAGGAGCAGACCAACTGTGGAAGTTGTCCTCTGACCTCTATCTATATGCATGGCGTGCAGACAGCAGACAGACAGTCACAGACAAGCGCACAAGCATATCATATTGCAAGAATATAGACTGAGCGAACAACAGAACACTACAGGAAAAAGGACAATGGACCACCATGTGAAAAATGAAGGTCAAGTTTATTTCAAACCTCATGAGTTTCAGTCACCTTTTTGATTATAATTAAAATGGGGCTTTTTGGATGCCTTAGACCCTAGAAGTTGAGGATGAGAAAAATACATTTATATTAACAAGATATTTGAAAAGATAAAAACCAAAGGACAACAATACTGTTCTGTTAAGATTAAATAAAAAGTATGTCTCCAAACAAGCATAGGCTTATGGCTAAATTTAAGAAAACAGAGATACTAAATGATTAATTTTTTTCAGAGCTCTGGATCTGAGGTATAAATATAGACCTATGTGTGAAGAAAACGGAGACCCTGGATCCCCATGACTTGTCTACACTGTTTGTTGGAAGTTGATTATTTGACTGGAAGTTAACTGAAAAGTTAAATAGAATCTAGATAGCACTGGGATGATATTGAGAGGGATCTGGCCATTAGTTTGTGAAACTTGATTTTTTCCTGCATGTGGTTGTAACAAAGATAAGTATGTGTACATATCCATAGCTCTCCTTAGTTCCACCAGATAATTGAATGCTCCTACCTGCACCTCTTCCCTTTCCTCTAAGAACTTTGTTCATGGAAGGACTTTGTATGAAGACTAACTGGAATAGGAAACAGTTGGGATCATGATCATGGGAGTTAAAACTTGACACTGTGTCCAAATAAGAAGGGAAGCGTAGACACCCAAAGGGAAATGAGTAGAGCAGAGCTGTCAAGGATAGGTAGACTGGAGTCGGTGGGGGAGGAGAAAGTAAGGGTAGAAAGGGGGTCTAAAGCACTCTTTTTAAATGTTTAAGAAAAGGGGATTCATTTCTTTCATGTTACTGGATGCTTTCTAGAGAAACTGGATGAGAATATGAATGCTTTTCAGTATCTGCTTCTGGCTGGCTGCTGTTTCTTTGGATCTAAAGAAGGTATTACATGGGACTCAAGTTCATTCTCATATTCCCACAGCCACCACCACACAAAGAGTGAAGAACTGAGCCGTGAATGTTTGTGATTTATGCTGTTTATCACTTATCCCTGATGTTAAAAGTTGAAGGAAGTAGGAGAATGTCAAAGGAGAGTGGGTTTCCCATTAGACAGCAGGACCTGACCATAGCTCTGATTCTGTGTGCATTTCACTAATGCAGTTTTTACTTCATGTATTTTCACTTTTTACTAATCAGATGAACAGAGCGATTTCATGTTTACCATGCCAGACTTGTGCTTAGGTAAGAGAAGAGACTAGGACTTTTCAGGCATTATTTGTGGTCTGCCATAGTCTTCACAAGACTATATGGTTAAGTAATCAAGATTCCTATAAGAAATGTTAGCAAGTAAGACATTATCCACTAGAATACCATTAGCCATTATTGTTATTCAGGAATTAAAGTTCACCTTGGGCAGCTTTTGAGCCATGAAATTATGCTCTGTAAGATTGACCAACCACCATTGATATTTGATATTACTTAATTTACCTGTCTGGAAACTTGGTAGCAGCCCAGGGCTGACTTTAAGGACTCTGATGATTTCCTAACATGCACTACATATTTTTATGCAGTACATTTTATCCAACATCAAATGTCCATTTTGGAATCTTCCTTTCTTAAAAATGTCTTCACATTCTAAAAGGGATACTTTTTTCTTATATTTGCATTTTCTTAATGTCTTAAAAAGGGAATTTTGAATGGCTAATGTAACATTAAGCATATGGCTACATGAAGATTAGAAAAACTGTGGCCATCAAAAATAAATATTGGTAATAATGCTGATGGAATTTCACATGTGTAGTTTATTGTGAGAAAAGAAAAAGACTTGCACAGAACTTAGATAAGAAAGTAAGCTTGCTGATTAGCAAAATTATAAATGAAGGCATGTGCTCGTGAACTGGTAGCCTTGTCCTTTTGCTTCCATTCCAGAGAAAGCACCTTAAATCAGAAGCAGTTTTTATATTGTCAACAGTACTGGCTCTAATATTATTTTAAAAGGAAACTTCTATAGCAATCACATATTTTAAATCAATAAAACATATGACTATAAGAATATATTACTGTTAACAAATTTACCATGGTATAAAAAAGAAGCAGAAATGTTTCTAGATACAGAATCCCATAGTTTGGACACTGTGTTATTGTTTGCCTCTTTGCTGTTGTTTTAGTTTTGGCTTTATTATCTTCTGCCCAGTAGGAGTGCATACACACATGGAGTCTTTGATCCATTAACAAAACCACCTGCTCTTACCTCTGCCTTACCCTTAGGTGTATCCTGAAGCCACTGGAAGATTCTTCTGTTTGGGTTTGATATCTACAGCCTTTGGGTAGGGATCAAGTTGCACTTTTACTTTTGCCTTGTTCTAGTCTGAAATAGAGACACATGCTAATGAAGTCCAGCTGGAGAGCAGTGTTTTTTTTGTTTTTGTTTTTTTTTTTTTTTTTTTTGTTTTTTTTGTTTTTTTTTTGTTTTTTCGAGACAGGGTTTCTCTGTGTAGCTTTGCACCTTTTCCTGGGACTCACTTGGTAGCTCAGGCTGGCCTCGAACTCACAGAGATCCGCCTGGCTCTGCCTCCCGAGTGCTGGGATTAAAGGCGTGCGCCACCACCGCCCGGCGAGAGCAGTTTTAACAGCCATCCTCCTTTGAATATTAGAGAAGAACTCAGAAAGGCACCTGCTATGATCTTGTAACTGAAACAGAAATTATGCCTGCAAAACAATAGGATTGGGGTGAAAATTAAGTGAAATAACATGTGAGGGAGAGTCTGCAAAACTCATTCTACAATTTTTATGTTGATGATAGGTCTATGAGTTCTCATATTAACCCTCTTTATGTGAGGCAGTTGAAGAAAATAAGCCTCAAGATTCAGCTAAAGATTATTGTCAGAAAATAGCCAAATGATAACATGGTAGTCATAAAAATGAAGTTGAAAAGCCTTGGCTTGATTTAATTGTTATGCAGGTTACTTTTTGTCAACTTGACAGAAATCAGAGTCATCTGGGAAGAGGGAACCTCAGTTGAAGAATTGCCCCCATCAGATTGTGTTCTGGACATGTCTTTGGAGCATTTTCTTGATTAATATTTGATGTGGAGTGCCTAGCCGACTGTGGGCAGTACCAACTCTGGACAGGTGGTCCTGGATTATATAGAAAACAGATTGAGCAAGACGTGGGGAGCAAGCCAATAAGTAGAGTTCCACTGTGCTCTCTGCTTCGGTTCCTGCCTCCAAGTCACTGCTTTCAATTCCCTTGATGGTGACCTATAACATCTAAGCCAAATAAATCCTCTCCTCCCCTTATTGTTTGTAGCCATGAAGTTTACCACTGCAATGGAAAGCGAATTAAGACAGTGTTCGGGAATCTATGATGTACGGGAGGATAAGTGACAGGCAGTTAGTTACTAATTTAAAAAAGTCTTGACAGATATTGAGGAAATACCCATCAAAACTTCTTTTGTATTAAGTAGACTTCATGAGCAAGCTTTTGAGGTAGAATCTGAAGAACACAGAGTGATCATTTTCTTCCCTAATATACATTTATTCAGTATTCCAGTGAGTCTAGAACTGGGGACTTAAAATCTTTGCCTTTTGACACTGATCACTCTAGTGTTGCATTCACATCTCTAGAAAAGATGGAGAGGTGCTAGTAACTCCACAGAAGCAGCTGAGATAGACAACAGAGGAAGCATAGGAAGGCCATGGCATGACAGGGATGTTTAATCAGAATGCTCTTGTCACTTGGAATGTTTTGCCTGCAGAATGATGACTGTTAAGGTAATTAGGCTGGTTATCTGCAGGGTCTGAATTGCTGGGGTCTCTTTTCTTCCTGTGCAACATTTCCATATTGAGTTTTTATAGTGAAGAAATAATTAAACCAGTTGAAGTATATTTTATTATAAAACTGATAAGTTCTGTTGGTACAAGCTAATGAAAGATGGTAATTTATTTATTTAAAAATGTTTTCAATGTCCAGTTCCATTGACCATGTATAATAAATACAACTGAAGATCCTGAGTATGGTAAGGGCTTATGTTTATATTCCTCTGCTTGTCTGGACATCCCTAAGCAGAACTCATTTTTCTGTTTATTGACAGTACTCTTTAGTCATTTGTAAAATTATAATGTACACATCACTAGCATATATTTGGTTGCATAATGAGAGTAGGTTTTTAGTAAATGTAGCCAGAAGGATATATAAAAATTCATTGCACTAGTTTTAAGGCTTTGGGTTAAAGAGGTTTGTTCTGTGAACCTTGAATTACATAAGACAGAGTGCTGTGTTTAGGAGACATAAAAGCGGATTAAAAGTCACGGAAAGCAGCATTGCTTCTCCTTGGAGAGTGCTTGGCTCTTTATCTGCTAGAGGAGGAGGCAGAGATTACTATGATTTTTCCCTGCTCTGATACTGAGAATTGTGTGAGTTGTGCTTACTTGAAGACTTTTGGCAATGATACACAATTTTCCTTGAGAAAAGTAAAAATAGATGCCATATATTAGAATTGGACCCTTTGCTTTTATTTCCATTTCCTTAAAATCATTTGTTCCCTTCCTTTCCCAGCAGCTGTAGCTTCTTTGGTTTTTAGCTTAGAGGGTGGGAGGAATATAGGTTCCCACAGACTGAGTAAATGTCACTTTTTTTAAATGTGTACTGCTGAAGGCATTACACTGGCCCTAACCTTAACTAAATGAAGATATTCGGAGACTTGGTAGGCAGTATGCCTCTCTGTGCTGAGAAGTGTCCCAAGCATGCTCGTGTAGTCCGTGCATCTGAAAAAGAACCACCCACCCTCAGCTAAAACTAAGGATTTATCTGAAAACTTGAGGGGCCCAGCATGTTGTGTAGAAAAGCCTTTTTATTCTTCAGGGCCTCATAGCTGGGATTAGAGTGCACAGATAGAATTTGAATTGGCTGGATTACTGCACAGTGAGACAGTATACAAGCTTGTTCTTTATGTTAATTCCTTTACTCTCCTGTAACCTCTTAGCTTCCAAAGTGGAGGGCCACATCTCTCATTTCAGTGAGCTTGCTGTCATGGTGAATCATGACGTTTTCTCCCCATCAGGGAAGTAGCTCTTCCCCTTCATTTCTAGGACAGTCCACCTTGATGGTAGTGGTTGTCTTTACCATTTCTGTTTCTCAGGAACAGTCTGCGATTTTGATTTCAGTTTGTCTCCTTCTTCTCTCCTTCTAAGATTCCAGTGCACTTAAACGTCATCCCCCTCACTGTGTGTGATGGCACACACCTTTATTCCCAGAACTTGGGAGGCAGAGACAGGGGGATTTCTGTGAGTTCCAGGCTGGCCTGGTCTACAGAGTGAGTTCCAAGACAGTCAGAGTCTTTACAGAGAAATCTTATCTCGAGGAAAAAATAAAAAAGTCATCCCCATCCTCTGGACCTGGCTTTGTTCTTGTTAAAGGAGCATGCTCCCTGTGCTATGTTGTATTTTCTTCTGGTCTTCACTAGGAAATGTTCATGGCTGGGTTTGTGTACATATATGATGTATTTCAAATGTTATATTGATCAGAATCCTTGGGAGAAGGGAACCCTTAGTATCCATACACATGTACAAAGAGGTTGTAAGAGAAAAATGAAAACCTTGGTTATGGAGTCTCTTTAGTCCCAAGGTCCACAGACAGGTGAACCAAAAGATAGAGTTTTAATCTTAGTTCAGAGGCCTGAGCATTGCCAATCAATCAGATGGCATTGCTACAGTCGGAAGATCAGCAGACTCAAGACTCAAGAAGAGCCAGTGCTAAAGCTGCGGTCAAAGGGAGGAGAGAGTCCTTCTCATTGGCTGGGAAGGCAGTATTTGATTCTGTTCATTCCTTTAATTGACTGGATAGGGCCCACCCATTTAATCTTGACAAAAATACAACTCACAATTCTATGAAGTAGATACCATTGCTTATTATTTAATTTAATGATTTTGTATATATGGTTTGCCAAATAGACTATCTCTCTTTACTGCTCACAGCTTAACAATAGGCAAGTACTTAACCTCACTCTACTTAGCTAATATTGAATAAAGCCCATGTTCAGTCCACAGCTTGTTTCTGTAGGTTGTTGGTTCAACTGCCACAAATAACACAAGCTGTGGACACTAGAGTTTCTTACATAAAATGACCTAGTATTTGTGTATAACCTACACACATCTTGAATATTTAAAATTATGTTTAGATTCCTTTGAATATCTAATTCAATATAAATGCTATATAAATATTTGTTTTACTAGATTGTTTAATAATGACTAAAAATATGCATGCTCATCAGATGAACAGTGTTTTAGAATTATTTTTGATCCATGGCCATATGAATCCTTGGATGCAGAACCTAAGGATATGCTGACAAGTCATTTTAATAATTAAATGTAACAATTTGTGTAAAATACTCAGTAGTGACTAATGTATTATTTGTGTACACAGAAAATTAAGGTCCATAGTGGTTACAGTCTGGTCCAAGACCACACAGTGAATGGTAAGAACGAGTTTTGAACTTGTGCTGTCTTCCTCCAAAGTCAGGGGTTTAGTTATTTCCTCTGTTTTAACCCCTTGAGGGGAGCAATCTAATGTAATGGCTGAGCTTGTCACATTAGCCTCCATGAGTTAAAATCTTTGATCTCTCACTTGCCAAAAGGCTTCAGAGAAGTTACTTAACTTCTTTGTTCATGTGCTTTCTCATATTTAGAACAGGAATAACATCATTTATAGAGTAACAGAGAAGTTAAATATTTCTAGGAATAATGTCTTTATCCATGAATTTTAAATGAAAGAATTTCAGACACAAAAGGACCCATGGAGAGATTTCTGCATTCGCCCTCAAATTATGATATCTGGCACTTGGATTTGGGGACAATGTAGGAAACAAATGGAAATATTCAAAATACGTTAATAATCTTAATGTTACAGATTGCTTTCTATTGCAACCAATTTGGAAACAGTTTTGTGATGGTTAAAATCATGAGTTTTGTTCAGAATATTTATGTATCTTTAAAATGAAATTGAAACTAATAGATGAGGAACTTGTTATAGAATGAAATCTGTGCCTGTGCAATGGGTTATGATCGAAGATCCACCACTTCAATAAGAATTTGCTCTTTAGTGCATAAGAAGATACAGAAGTTTAAAATGTTATATGTGACTTCTAATCTGTTAACCAAAAACAGCTGAAAAGGAAAGAGCCATGAGGAAATACTTTCCTACATATTCGCTTGTTTTTAGACAAATATATTTGCTTGAAGGTCTAAACACCCGAAAATAGGCACCATGGAAATGCATTATTCTATCGGTATAACAGTCTAGAAGGGTTGACTCAGTGCTTGTTCCTTCAGTGTGGTGGATTAAATGACACATGCTTCAGTTTTCTGTGTTCTTTCAGCCCTGTTGGCAATAAACATGATGTTGTTGGAAGAGCAGGAATCTTACTAATGTTTATAAGAGATAAGTGAGAGGTTGGGCTTCATTTGGCCATCATGAAAGAAAAGTCCAAGAGACTTTTATTTATATATATAATTTTTTTTATAAAATCTTTATATCCATGGAATCATATTAAAAATAACATTAAGTGCAGGCTTTTAAAGGAACCATAAAGTTCACATGTAGACTAAAAGGAATATGTCAAGAGAGAAGAGAAAATTGTGGGAAAAATTTTAAGACAAGTGTATAATACTTTGTACAAGTGTATAGTACATTGCACTTTGATATAATCCTCAATTTCCTGTAAATTTTTTTTTTGATTTTTCAAGACAGGGTTTCTCTGTGTAGCTTTGGTGGCTGTCCTGGATTTCGCTCTGTAGACCAGGCTGGCCTCAAACTCACAGAGATTCGCCTGCCTCTGCCTCCTGAGTGCTGGGATTAAAGGTGTGCGCCACCACCGCCCGGCTAATTTCCTGTAAATTTTAACATATAGTAATAGCTACAAATTTGTCTTCTGTTATTGAATTATCTATAGCCCATTTGACTCCTGGAATTTGGGAGTCTTTTCAAAGTAGGCAACAATTATGGATATTATTATGTGAAAAGTATTGGAAACAGATAAAATTGTATGGTAAATGTCAGATGGATTATGCTATCTCTTCCATGTAATAGCAGCTACTTATTATATCATTTTATTTTAAGAGAATTACAAAACATTTATATATATATATATATATATATATATATATATATATATATATATAGGCAATTGACATGAACATTAATCAAAGGAAAAAAAATTACTAGGAAGCCAGGGAGTAGAAGGATGGTTCAGTCAGTAAAGTACTTACTATGTAGGCCCGAGGACCTGAGTTCAGATTCCTAGCACCCATACAAAAATCCAGCTATGGTTGTATATGCCTGTAATCCCAGAACTGAGAACATGGAGACGAGAAGATACTGGGAGGATTGCTGACCATCCAATCTAGCCGAATTGGGGAGGTCCATATTTAGTCAGAGATCCTTTGTCAAAAAACAAGGAGAGGAGTGATTGAGAAAGATGCTGGCCTTTCCATACACATGCATCCACATGCATATACACATATATGAGCACATATGCAAACACTTGTGTACATATACATGAACACAAAGTTTTTGAATAAGTTAAATAGTAATAGGAAGGGAGATATAATTGATCTTGAACATCTTTTTTGCTTTGACTAAATAAAAAAAGGCAAATGAAGAGGTGTAATGCAATAATAAATGAGAAATACAGATGTCCAACCAGATTTTGATTGAACTCCAATAAATCTTACAGGATTGGATAGCTAGAGACACTGTTGGTGGACAGGTACATAAGAATGACAGTGGAATGCCTGGGTGGTTATATCACTGTCAAAAAGGCACAATCAGAAAAGGAATGTTAAATAATTCTAATGTAATAATGATTTTACATGTGAATTTCAGCTTTACAAAATTATGGAGCCAGGAGGTAGAAGTAGATCTACCTAGTTTCTTTTGTTTTATAATTATTACATTTCTTTATTTTGTATGTGTGTATATGCATGACCATGTGCATGCCAGGGACATCTGTGGAAGTCAGTTTTCTCCTTTTACCATATGGATCCTGGGTATTTAATTCAGGTCAGTGTGTTTGGTGGCAGATACCTTTACCTGCTGAGCTATAAAACCAGTCTTTATATCTAGTTTCTCATTTTGATATACTAGAAAGTCAAATACATCAATATTATGTCTTAGCTTGTTTTCCTTTTTCAAGCACTGTTTGAATGCTTTCCTAACATTGCTGAACTCCTACCTACAAGGTTACATCTTACAGTTTCCTATTTGGAAGAATAAAACTTAAGATGACTGCTAGCATCAATAGTATACATCAAACTTAGATACCCTTAACTCCTCTGACTTTCTCATAACGTAAGGAGTCTGTAACATGCCTGAAGAATCAGTTTCAAGTAGTTTTAATTACAAAAGCTTACTTTCTGGCCTAAATGTGAACTGATCAGAATTGAGGTTATTTTCAAGTAGCTAAGTAGGTTATCAGGGTGTGGTGTTTATTGTTGTTGTTGTTTACTCTTTTAGGGGACACACCACCCAGATCCCAAATAAATCACACACAGAGGCCTATTCTTATTTATAAATGTCCAGCTTTAGCTTGGCTTGTTGCTAGCCAACTTTACTTAAATTATCCCATCTAGCTTTTGCCTTTGGGCTTTTACGTTTCTGTATTTCTTTATAGCTTTCATTATTTCTTACTCTGTGTCTGGCTATGTAGCTGGATGCCTGGCCCCTTACATCCCCCTCCTTCTCTGGCTACTTCTATCTCTCCCCCCAGATTTCACCTTCTATGTATTCTCTCTGCCTGCCAGCCCCACTCATCCTTTCTCCTGCCTTGCTATTGGTCATTCAGCTCTTTATTAGACTATCAGGTGTTTTAGACAGGCACAGTAACACAGCTTCACAAAGTCAAATAAATAGAACATAAGCAAAGATAACACACCTTAAAATAATATTCTACAACAGATGTTAGTCTTGAAAAACTAAAAGAGACAAATCTCTGATATGTCTATGACTTTTGTAGATAACTGAGGTAGGAAAATCCAGCTCAACTGCCAGACTGATATAAAGAAGAAAGTCACCTGAGTATTGATATTCATCGCTCTTTGCTTCCTGCCAATAGCTGCAGTGTGATCAACTGTCTCATCACATGCTGCTATGACCCTCACCACCAAACTATGAGCCAAAATAAGTTCTTCCTTCCTTAAGCTGCCTTTGTCTGATATTCTGTCACAGCAATGAGATGCGTAACTAATGCACAGGTAAAAAAAATTCACAAATGCATGAACCTCAACAAGCTGTGATTTAGTGAGTTATACTTTGATGTGTGGTGATTTGAATGAGAATGGCCCCATAGGCTCATGTGTAGTCTGTTAGAAGAACTATTTGAGAAGGATTAGGAGGTGTGGCCTCATTGGAGGATGTCACTGGGAACAGGTTTCGAGGTTTCAAAAGACTTAGAATGTTCCCCAGATCACACGCTGTCTGCCTCCTCCTTGTAGATCAGGATGTAAGCTCTCAGCTGTTCCTACCACCATGCCTTTGTTCCACCATCATGTACCTAACCCTCTGAAAACTTAAGCCCAAACTAAGCACTTTCTCTCTTTTATAAGTTGCCTTGGTCCTGGTGTTTTAGCACAGCAATAGAAAAGTAATTAAGACAAAATGGTATTATTCTTGAACTTCTCTTTTAGTTGTAGGTATAGCTTACTGTGAAGTTGTCCAAATGAAGCTTGAAAGTGTATTTGTGTAAGGTGAGAACTAAGAATAAATTTTAAATATATAACTCATATCTTTCAGAATCCATTTGGGTGCATAAATTAATCTCTCAAAACTTAATTCAGTTATCTAGGTAATTATCAGTCACCCATTTTATGGATATTTGGTTCAGTTGATCGTTATTACATTTTTCTATAGTTTCCTCATGTATACTAAACAATGAACTGGATTGTTGAGTAGTCTGTGAATTAGGGTATAAAATGCCAATAGCAAACAATACTCACAGATTCATGGGTATAGCTTGCTTACAATTGTACTTTACACTAATATACTCCTCCAGATTCATAGAAAATTGTTTAACTTCTAAAACAAGGGCCTTCTTCCAATACTTGGCACACAGTATGTGATCAATAAGTCTTTGCTAAACAGCTGAGTGGTGGTGGCACACGCCTTTAATCCCAGCACTTGGGAGGCAGAGCCAGGTGGATCTCTGTGAGTTCAAGGCCAGCCTGGTCTACAGAGCAAGATCCAGGATGTCTGGTCTACAGAGCAAGATCCAGGACAGGCACCAAAACTACACAGAGAAGCCCTGTCTCGAAAAACAAACAAACAAACAAAACAAAACAAAACAAAAAAACCTTTACTAAACAAATACATGCTTTTGTAAAGAGGATCCCTGTTCTAGATTCACCCATATATGATCAAATCAAACCTTTTTGCTTTACCCCTAATATGAAAATTATAATCAGATGTTCCCAGCTTACAAGCATAACCTGTTCTACAATTCAGACAGACAGTAATGGGTGAATGATTGTTCTCTGACTATTTATTTAGAAAAATGTTGATTTATGCAGCACTTTCTGTGGCTTCAGGTCAAATCTAGGCTCCAGAGATAGACATGGTATTAAACAAGACACAGAGTTCCATTTACATAGACTCACCACACGGATTCTTAGAAGTATAACTCTTAGAATTGTGTCTAACACATAGCATAGATCAATATTTGCCAAGCAATATTCTTAAAGAGTGGCCCTATTATTTTCAAGGATGTTCATTCATTCAGAGCTCACAGCTTCTGGACTAAACAAAATTCGTGTGGAAGGACTAGGTAAGAAAGTATAATGCTTTAGATATATTCTCATTACAGTTCATTTATCTTCCTGGGCACCTACTTCCAAAACAGAATCATCTTTCTACTTGCTTTTATCTTTATCATGTGGCCATGGCAGGCTAGGGTCATGTGATCCTCAGCTAAAAATAATGAAGATATGATAATATCCTAATTCTCACAGAGCACAGCATAACTTAGTAAATTAATGTTTGCACAGTGCTTAGAAATCTGAGGTTGAAAATTGCTAAGAGAAACGTACAGAACTATTATTGCCACTAAAATTATGATAGACAGTTTCTTCTGTACCAAAAAAGACTTCAGTGAATTGGTGTTTATATTGTAAAGCTATATGCCACATTAAAAAATAAATAAATAAGATGTTCATTATTTGTCTGAATGTAAAACAAATAATTATCTGTCCTTTTGTTATAATATGATTTAAAAAATTACCAAGGAATCACTATTGGGGTAAGTAAATGACATTTAAAACCTGATGATTCACTAGTCTGGACAGATGGATGATTATATCTTGTTACATAAGTGACAGGTGGCACCCCCAAGTGTAATAGGTTCCAAAGTTCTGATTTTCACCTCTTCTTATTAGCTTGTTTGGCCTAGGGCAGTAACAGCTCACTCTGATCCTAGGTAAAAGGAGAATTAGTTGGTGGGAGGGTGAAGGTTTGGTTTTGGGTGTGTGGTGCTGTTGTTGGCTCTTTAGTTAATCCCATTCATGCTTTAGCCTGACTAAAATGGCAAGTCACACATGCTCCATATCAAGAAGCTGTGATTTCAGAATAGGTCTGAGTGTGCTCTTGCTAGAATATGAGTTCTGCACACAGCTTTCTATACCATCTAGAGTATTAAGGATCATCACTGTGCCATGCCTTCTCATATCCTTAGAGGATGGAGTTTAAGCTGCAAAATTTAAAGGAGAATAAATTAACACTATTTTGTTCACTCAGCAAATTTATAGTGAGCACCAACTCCCCATTCCATCTATTAAGAATGGGTCACAGTACTCATAACCTTTGAGGAATAAAACAAAGTATTTGGCTTCCATAGCCTCTATTTTAGTAGAGAAGAAAGAGGATAAATAATAAGTATATAATTTTATCAAAGAACAAATGTCATGAAAAAAACAAAATAAAGTCTTTAAGGGTGGAGATGGCAACCCTTTTAGATATGCTGGTAGAGTCAGCTGGTGGATCACAACATACTCTTACAGGAGGACTTCCTGTTTCAGATTTTAAGATGCTTTCATGGTAGTTGTGATTTTAACAAAAAGCATAAAAGGTGTGAATGTTTTCAGTCAGGTATCACAGGACTCAGTGTCTTCTGACAGAACCTGACTACTTCGAATGCTATCGAGAGAGAATTCTTCAAGACAGCTAGTGTTGTCAGAAAGTTTGAAGAGACTCACCTGGGGAGCCTTACGCTACTGGGGAAATTGAGTCCTCACCTCAAGGTTCTTATTCTTGTTAGTAAAAGAATGTAAGAATGAAAGAGTCCAGTGTATCTGAGGAAGCATGCTCACCTAGACTGTGGCCAGTATCTAAAAGAAAATAAGAGAAAGAAATAAAAAGAAAAGTTACCCTGTTGATCATATGATTAACACCCTAGCCTTCCTGGTAGGTACTCTGTTGATCATGTGATTAGCACTCTAGCCTTCCTGATAGGTACCCTGTTGATCAGATGATTGACAGTGGAAAATGGATTAACTCTTAAAGGAAGGGACAATGGTATGTGATGGTTTAATCTTTAGAGCTGATCAGAATGTCTTGTGGTAGATCCTTTCTTTAACCATGAGCTTTGTCTTAATGAGCTTTAACATAGCCCTGGTCAAGACTACTATAACATCCCCCTTTTAACATGCTAACCTTATAACAGTTTGTGAGATGGGCTGAATAGGGAATAGGCACAGCCCTTTTCACCCTGAAAACCTAGAGGTCCAGGTCTAAAGCTGTTCAGCAGAAGACCTTGTGTCTGGACTGGGCTTTGTTCACCTCTCACATACAGCCTCCAGGCAGGGTGCTCATTTATCATGAGATAAGAAGTCAAGGCTCCCTCTTGGTATTCCTGGTCTGAGAACCAAGGACATTTCCTGCTTCTAGCCAGGGACAATAAAGGAATTGTTCCCTTTGAGAGTCCCTGCCTCTAAAGTGCTTAGCCAGTTTCTGTCTCCTGTCCTCATCATAGGCTCATACCCATGAGGGAGGCAGATGGAGGCCCTGTGGTAGTCTGGTCTGTCTTTTCAGCCTTCTCCACTGGTTAGCAACTGCTGAAGCCATCAGGACTGTATGCTGTGCTATTGTAATTCTTAATTCCATTCTGTCTTGGAAATCTCTAATTTTCCTGAAGAACTGACATTTCTAATAGAACGGAAAACATCCTTGATTGATTCTGTGAAGTTGAAAAACTTAAATCGTAGTTTTTTTCTTTTTCCTTTTGTTGAAAGTAGCTTTTTTTCTCTCACATAATCTATCCTGATTGTGGTGTCTCCTCCCTCTACTTCTCCCAGTTTCTCCCCACCTCCCTCCATCTGGACCCACCCCCTTTTTGTCTCACATTAGAAAACAAATAGGCTTCTAAGAGATAATAATATAATATAATAAGATAAAGCAAAATTGAATAGACCAGACTAGGACAAAACAAACAAACATGTAGATGCAGAGGCCTGTTTGCTCACACACTCAGGAATCCCCTAAAAACACTTAACTGGAAGATATAGATAGATAGATAGATAGATAGATAGATAGATAGATAGATAGATAGATCGATCTTGTCTTAATGAGCTTTAACATAGCCCTGGTCAAGACTACTATAACATCCCCCTTTAACATGCTAACCTTAAAACAGTTTGTGAGATGGGCTGAATAGGGAATAGGCACAGCCCTTTTCACCCTGAAAACATATAAGTATAGATAAAATAGAGAAAAACATATAAGATAAAAGAGAGAAAACATATAAGTATAGATAAAATAAAATTTAAAATTTAAAAAAAGATTAAAAAAAAAAAAGCCCGACATGACATTATGAGACAGGGAACCTCTAATGATGCCATTGAGTTCATTTTCTGTTGGTCATCTACTGCTGGGCATGCAGCCTATCCTTATAGTTGTTTATTTCTCCAGTAAGACTAAATTTTTCATTTGTAAGTGGCCATTAATTGGAGATAGCTTCTGGGTTAGGGATGGAGGCATGTGTCTCTTTCTCCTTTCAGCTCTAGGACCCCATCTGGTGCAGACTCATGCAGGCCTTGTGCATGCTGCCTCAGTCTCTGTGAGTTCATATGTGTGTCAGTCCTGTTGATTTAGAGGACCTTGTTTCCTTAGTGTCCTCCATCCTCTCTGGCTCTTGCACTCTTTCTCCCTCCTCTTCTGCAGGGTTCCCTGATCCCTGAGGAGAGAGATTTGATGGAAATATTCCTTTAGGGCTGAGTTTTCCAAGGTCTCTCACTTTCTATTTAATGGTCTGCCTGTGGGTCTCTGTATTTATTCCTAGCTGCCTAAGGAGGAAGCTTCTCTGATAATGGCTGAGCAAGGCACTGATCTATGAGTATAGCAGAATATCATTACTACTTTTTTATTTTAAAGACCAGTATTATTTGGTTTTCCCCTAAGGCCCTAGGCTATCTACTCTCAGGTTTTTGGTTACTCAAGCAGTGTCAAGTATGGGTTCTATCTTGTGGAGTGGATCTTAAGTGAAGTCATGTATTGGTAGGTTACTCCCACAAGCTTTGTGCCACCAGCATATCTCACAGCCAAGACACCAATGTAGATCAAAGTGTTTGTGACTGAGTTTGTAGAAAAACTTAAATCTCAGTTTTAAAAACTCTTGGTGTTCGTTCTTACCTCCTCTGTGGAGGCTTCTGGCAAATTACTTGTATAACAATCAGATCTTAATTTTGTTGGAGTTTTAGAATGTTATGTAAATGCTAATTATAACATATGAACTATAGGAACAGTAGTGGTTTGAATAGGAATGACCTCCATAGACTCATGTGTTTGAATGATTGGCCCATAGGGAGTGGCACTATTAGGAAATGCCTTGTTGGAAGAAGTGTGTCACTCTGGAGGCAGGCTTTGAGGTCTTACATGCTCAAGCTAGGCTTAGTATGGCAGTCTCTCCCTACTGCTTGCAGATCAAGATGTAGAACTCTCAACTCCTTCTCCAGCACCATGTCTGCCTGCACACTGCCATGTCCTGCCATGATCATAATGGACTAATAAGGCTCTGAACTGTAAGCCAACCCCAATTAAATGTTATTGTTTATAAGAGTTGCCGTGGTCATGGTGTCTCTTCACAGCAATAGAAACCCTAACTAAGACAGGAACTATAGTTTCTGAACATAATCATGAATTAGTTCTTTAACTTCTTTCATCTGTGAAAGATTATTTCAAGCCTTAGATTTGAAACCAGAATGCAGAACAGTGTGGAAGAGTTTGTATGTGTCATGTCAGTGGCCATTTGTGAAGGAACCTGTCCACATTGTGTAGATTCCTCTGCTGTTACAGTCATTCCTTAAAGACCACTTTTGTTTAGAGTATGTCACAAGCTGTCATGTAGAATATTAGACATGAGTATAGGAATGTATAGAAATGTTCTGATCTCTGAAGGGTAGCTACAAACTTATGAACAAAGTCATATAAACAATGTATTGCTCCTTGAAATTACAAACTTAAGTTATAAAAGTGCATGGATTTTGAAACGAAAATAGGCCTTTTTTATGCTCAAATTTTCCAATCTCCTCCTTCAAATCAGTGGTAGAAAGTGTAAGAGGAAAGGTGGGGGTGGTGGTAGGAGAGAGGAATCAGAAATGGGAAAAGCAGAGAAACAGGAGTAAAGAACCAGCAGGCAAGGAAAGAGAAGAGATGAAATGCTTCTTAGAAACCCATGGATTTTCTATTTTTAAAAAATGCCAGTTTATCTCATACAATCTTGAAAGTTTGAAATTGACTGGTTTACTGTAAGAAGCATTTAGTAAATGCAATTTTTATTTTTAATAACTAAGGCTCAAATTTCATGTGAGATCTCACACCAGCCCTCCAATGTAATTAAGTTTATGGTTTTCTCAGGCACTTCAAAGACCCGTGATGTGCTGTTAACATTTTTTTTTTCTGGATAAGGAGTAGGACACCACAGCAGTCATGCTACAGCTGGCTGCTGTCTCTCAGTAAAGCAGACGCCACCAAGTGATGCAAGGTACTGAATGTTTGGGTGTAATTTGTCTCAAAAGACTCAGGACAAAGAAATCTGTTTTACCTGAAAGTCCAAAGTGATAAGATGCCAGTTCATGTGTTTGAATAAGAATGAATATAAAGCAAAGCCTGAGTCTGCAGGCTGAGGAGTGCATTTGAACTGCACAGGTATTGCTGAGGGCTCCATGAGGCATTTCAGCAGGAATGTATGCACTGGAGATTATAGTCTGGGAGCTCTTAAGGCAAATTGATGTCCCATGATTTCTTCTAACATCACACACACATACACTCACAAGTAGAGACTGCAGGTGCTCCTTTTTTATTGCACGATGTAAAGAGAAAATGTAAAATGGACAAGCTTTCCACAATCATGTTCTCTTCATCAAGCTGTTATTGTTATTTTAGTGAGTCCACTAAAAAGAATTATCTAGAGCTTCTTGTCTTTGCTTCTTTGTGTACTTGATGAATATGATTACCATTTTACCTCCTGTATTTAAACCCTCTGTTTAATCCCACATTCTGCCTAAAAGCCATGTCTGTGAGAGCTTGTCCCCCTTCCTGTGATAGATTTTAGAGATATGACTGTATTTAAGCAGGTGCAGCCAATGCATTTTGGGTTACTTTCACTGACTTGTGCAAGTACAAAATGCCCAACATAATTAAACTAAGATTAATAGTGACTATTAGTAAAAATAAATTTGTTTTATGAATGAAAATCCCATATTAATTCAGCATAGCCTTTTTTTGATAAATGCACTATATTCACTTCTGTAGCACATCATTATATGCCTAGGAAGCAAATAAATATTTGTCAGACTCCCTTACAGAATTTTCTGTTAACCATCTTCTAATTTTTTCATGTGGCCTGCAAAGGGAATCAGATTTTACTTTTAAATGGAAAAGATTGGCCTAGTACCACAAGGCCCCGTGATTTTCAGGATCACAAGAAATTTTTGCTTAATTTTCTTCTGGAATTGTTCTTAGTCCTATCTTTTTTTCACTTTAGAATTTAAAGCATCCTATTCAAAATGGCCACCATAGAGGGGAGGAGGGAGAGAAGGAAAATAATAAAGAACAGTAGCACCCGAGTTGATGCTGTATAAATAAGCACATTTGCTGTGTCTCTCTTCTGCAGTTTTTATGTCCTACTGATGAGAGAACTGGTTTGAGATGTAAATTGCTTCCCTTTGATTGAACCAGGGAGGAGATGTCATGTAACTCATCTCATCAGCATAGAGTATTGTGAGCCTTTGGTGAATTATAGGATAACAGAGCTAGGAAGAATCCCTTAACCTCCTTCTGCGGCTCTGTTCCAGTGTTTAATAACCACCAAAGGGAAGGTCTTTCCCTCCACTTACCTGACTGCCTTCATCATTTTACCTCATCTATTCCTATCCTGTCCTTAAATAATTTTTAAAAGATCACTGGAAAGTACCACTGGTTTATTTGCTGTAAATAATGTGCAAATCAAAATTAGGTTGTGAGGAGGGGTTTTGTTGCTGCTGTTAATTTGTTTTGAGTAGAGATCACTTAAAAGATTGCTTTGGAAAAATGAGAAAAGTGATGAAGAAATGATTTTCTGGAAGTATTTACCATGGTGTCTGGCTCATCTGGGTTTAAGAAAAGCCTATAGGGATAGCTGCAAAGAAAACAGGCGCTCAGCATGGTGGGCAGGTTGGAGAAGAGGATCAGGTAGGAATTCCTTCTGACATTCTCCAGGTCACAGGCTGTGTGAAAGACTATGAAAGAAGAATCAGGACAGGGGACTTAGAACAAAAGAACTAGAAATGAGCCTGCAGTCTAGCTGCCCAGGGAGCGCTCAGCAAGCCAGGGACTTTTTTTTTTTTTTATATATAAGAAATTCAGGGTGGATATCACAACCCTATCAGGACAGCAAGGCCTTTTCTTCCTCCCTTCCTATTAAATCTACATTTTGAAGGTGGATGGTGCTGACTCATAAATTAAATTGGAGTAATACATACAGTGTATATATATTTCTGTCACTTTGTCTCAAATTAAACACGAACTTTCTCCCCTGACAAGATGATAGAAAAGTTAATTGCTCGCCCTGGCTTTAAATTGGAATTTGAATTTGCAAAATGCTAAAGGTTTATGAGATCTAAATCATGAGGAGCTTAAATTACATTCCTGTGATAAAATATTAATAAATCAATTAAAACATAAGCCGAGTATAATATTACTTTTTTGTGTGGGAACCTTGAACACAATAATTCATTAGGGTGTAGTGCAGTAACAATTATTGTATCTTTTTTTAATTTTCTTTTTATTAGTTTTTTTGATAAATACATCATCAGATAACATTCCACATGGTAGATTATCATCCCCCAATGCAGCATCTAGAAATCGCTGTACCCCTAAACAAGAGTTACGCTCTAAATTATCTGCTGTTAGTTATCCTTGTTAGCATCAGCTGCTTCTTTTACTGAAGGGATATTTTCCTCTTGGGAACATCTGTTCAATGCCAGTTCTACCATTTTGCGGTTTCTTAATCTCTCCTCTAAAAAATGGGCATAATCATCACAATACTACCTCAGCACTGGCATGTAGAAGCAATCAGACAATGCATATATCAATCTTTTGCACATGGTAAAGCTCTAGCTAATGTTAATTATTATTATTATTATTATTATTATTATTATTATTATTATAGATAGGATATTTGTATCTCCAGAAGGGCTCTTAGACATCACTTAGCAAGCAAACCCCTCATTTTAAATGTGGTGGATCAAAAATCCAGAGAGGTTAAGTCATTTGGATAAGACCCCACAGCTAGCAGGGCACTCAAGACTCCAAACTCTTAACTCTGAGTGTTTCACAGGTCATATTCCAGTGCTCACCTCTAATACTAGAAAGCTTGCAACAAGGTTCGTGTGCCATTCTCTCTACACTAGTTTCCCTTTGAAACCTTGTGTGGTAGAGGGCGTGTGTGCATGTTTAGATTTGATTTTATCTATTTTGTTTTTGGACTGACTAAACATTAGTCATTTTAGGCATAATGTTCTAAGGGGCCTGGTGGCACGAGCATGAATTCCCACAGCTGACAGGAAGGGGCTCATTTAGCTAAGGAGAGAATGCCTTCTCCTGCTGCTCCTCAAATGAAGACTCAGCAGTCACCTTCCTTTCCTACAGGCTTCCGGAGGAGGCCAGGGAAGAGAGGAGGTCTTTGTCTTTAAGTAATTCTCTCATGTAGTGATGGACAAAAACTCAAGAACCCCGAGTTTATCTCCCTACAGCCATCCTGCTCTCTAGCCCCCGCTTGGCTTTTCTGTCTCTCCCTTGTGTCCCAGGATTCTCTGTGGCTTGCTTTTTATTTATTATGAAAATGAAGAGAACTATTGGTATAATACTGATTAGATCTACCTCAAATAATAGTCTTTCCCCTCACCTGTGGTAGTAGGGAAACTCACGCTCAAAAGGCTGTCAGTCAGTCAGAGAATGAGTCTGAGTATGACTGTGTTTGTTCTGCTGGCCAGGAATAGGCCAGCCTGACAGTGTTTTCATTCCATTTTGTTTTCTCTAGCTTTTTCGAGTAGCAATAACAAGATCAACATATGCCAGTGTTTTGAAGATGCATATTAGAAATGTGAGATGTTCGTGGATGATAAAGCATTATATAAACTCTATGTAAAAGCAATCTCTGATAGTCTTCAAAGGTGCTCAGGCGGAGTGGGAGGTTCTGTGAAGTCCATAACATCCACATAGGTGGTTATTCCTCATTGGTGGTGTGGTTTATAGAATGAATATTCAGTGCATTATGGTCAGAGAAGGTATAGTCTCTCTCATGAAGATTTAAGACTAGGATCTATTATTTTATGGGAGAGAGGGGAAGAAAAGGATTGAAGTTAAGATGTTAGTAGAAACAAATTGTTGAAATTATGTGATTACTCGGGAGAAACAATTAACAAATAGGTGTTCACAAAAGGAAAATACCTGTGGTACCATTTTTAAAAAAGCATCATGATTGGGAATGAGTAGCTGAAGAGTTTCCACAAATTGCACAGCAATTTCTCAGTCATGAGGTGTTGCTTAACCTATATTAGGAATATAAAATAAGCAAACTATGTATTTAAGAAAACAAATGAGATTTGTGGAAACTCAAGAATTATACATACTACATAACCCTATTCAGTATCTTTGATTTTGTGATCCATTGATTGAGGCCGTATCGTATGCCAGGCTTTATGTAGATTTAATCTAATATCTTCCTCCTGACATTACTCATTCAACTCAGGGATATTCAACAAGGAGTACAAGACCCAAGACCAAGAGCCAGGATTCAAACCTGTCTGACTCCCAGATACTTTCTCTTTCCCTTACTACTCTGTGGGATCTTTCACAGAAGCCTTAAGCAGTGCAAGTTACAACAAACAGAACAGAAGGCTTTTGGAAATATACTGGAGAAAAAAAAGCAGGGAGATAAATTGTTTCTCCTAAAGGACTCACTGAAAACAGTCTCATATTGTGTAGAATAAACTTCTCTGGACATTTCTATTATCTTTGATGGTATCACAGTGTTTTCTATGGATCACGCTTTATTAGTAAAGTACTGATTCTGTTCTGCTTTACAAATCATTTTCGATAACATTTCTTATTGTGTACTCACAGAAAACACATATAGGAAGAAAGGAAAGAAAGGAAGTATTACTCCTCATGTTTTTACAGACTAGAGATCTGAATCCTTGTAGATTGGTTTGTTTGCCAGAGTGTTCTCTTTAAGTGACAGAAAAGCTCAGCACTTGTGTTACTGTTCTGTGTGTTGGCGGACAGGGAGCACAGAGTGGGATTGGTGTCTTCCTCAGGCAAGCTCCATTTTATGTTGGGAGGCAGGTTCTCTCACTGAACCTGGAGCTTACTCTGCCAGACAAGTCTGAAGGATTTTCCAGTGATGGGATTATGTAAACCCTCACCATCCTGCCAGGCACATGGGTCCTGGGATGGAACTCAGGTCCTGTGTATACATGGCAAGAACTTTACCAATGGAATCTTCTCCTAAACCACTTACTACAATGTACTTGTTTCAACTCACTGAATTATTTTAGAAAACAGGAAATCATAGTAAAGCTTTCCAGTTTAGTGATTTAAAGCATGTTGGAACACAGGGTCTGGGGAGATAATTCAATGGTTAAGAACACTGGCTGTTCTTTCGGAGAGCCTGGGTCCAATTCCCAGCACCTAAATGGCAGCTCACAACTATCTAACTCCAATTTCAGGAGATTTGACAGCCTTTTATGGCCTCTGCAAGCATCAGGCACACGTGTGGTTAACAGATAGATATACATGCAGGGAAAACACTTATATACATAAAAAAGTAAATAAATGTTTAAACAGTTAATTAGGAGATTTACTAATACTTAGCAAAGCTTTATTCTCCTGTTAGAGGAAAAGAAGTGGAATAGCCGATCTAGAGACTAAGGCAGTGAAGTTCATTTCTCATAGGAGATGGCTTCCTGGTACAGATTGGGGTTCTCTAGCTTCTCTCCTCCATCTCCTTTCCTTTTGACCTTCTACAACATGGCTTGATTTTGTAGTGCCATTTGGATGCCTGGTACAGCATAGGTTTTAGCTCCTACTTAAATGCAAATACATTTATGAAAGCAATGATACAGTGTTCCCGGAATGTGGATGCTAAAGTTGACAAGAAATGACCAAACAGTTGAGAAAAGGGTTGGAGAAAGACCAATAATTAAAATCGTGTTTTTACCAATTAAGAGGAAATAAAATAAACAGGAAATGTCATTCTTTTTGTTCCTATTCAACAATCAAACAAAAATGAGACACACAGACTCCTGTTTTTTGGAAGATGGGCACAATCAAAAATCATAAACCACACGATACCATGTAGCTCTCTCCTGTGCTCTCCTGTGCTCTCCTCTCCTGTGCCCTCTCTTCTCTCTTCTCCTCCTGTGGCAGGGCCTATTTTCTGGTAAGTGTAGGAGTACTGTTACATGTAGGCAGTTTGAAGGCTCCTGACTAGAGTTAACTAGATTGGAGAAGGAAGTGTTTAAACTAAGGATAAACTCAGTGCTAGCTATAGAAATTGTTGTTCATAAATTTCTTGATTATTAAGTTTTGTTTAATTGCGAGAACATAATCTACAACTAGATGTAACTACTGTCTTTGAAAACCACAATAGCATGGAATATAAAATTATATTTTTATTTAATGATAAACATTGTTTTCCTTGAGCAGCACGTAAAATCCGAGAAATTGATTAAGTCCAACCATACTTTTATGAGTCAGCATATACATGCTATCTGTAATTAAGAAACAAGCCATATGACAGTGGCGAACACCTTCAATCCCACCACTTGGGAGGTTGAAACAGACAGATTTCTATGAGTTCAAGGCTAGCATGGTCTACAAAGTGAGTTCCAGGACAGTTAGGGAGAAACCCTATCTTAAATGCAAAACAACAACAAAAGGGACAAAGAAAAAAAATAAATCTATGCAGTCACAGGTAAGATATATGGTTTGTCTTTATTTTCAATTCTAAAAGCATTTTGGTGAAATTTACTCATGGCTAAGGAGAAAATATGTCCAAGGTATTTTCAAAATATTGAACTAGATTTTTTTGGAGTCAGTTTTATTTTGAATTTATAAACAGTTATATGGAAATGAATTATAAAGTTTCAAAGACTGCATGGGTTGTATATGGAAGACAAAATCCAAGGGTCCTATACTTAAAAGAAATATTGATGTATGTTGAATTTCAAAGGAAATGATTAGATCATCTGCATTGCCTGGTTATCACAGTTGTCTTGTGTTCTGGCCTCAGTTTTTTTTTTTTTGTTGTTTTTTTTTTTTAATGCAGTGAGCTCTTTTTTAGGGAGCCAAGAACTCTAAGTTCTTATGATACATATATTTTTAACATCAAATTTAATATTTTGACAATGTATGAACCACATGTGAGTACTTTCTCTACAGGTTTTCTGTTGGGCGGGGTGCCATCTGTGGTTTTGAAGCCAAGTGTTCTGCTGGGGCAGAATAATCAAATCAGAGTTAATGGGGTGACCATCTAAGCAGGGCTCTTTGTCATTAAGGTCCACTCTTGTGATAGTAGCACATTATCCCGCTGATTGGATTTGTAGGAAGGCATCCACCTGTGGCCCGTGTTGGCAGAGAAGAGATTGACTGCTGAGGCAGCCCTGGCGAAGGAGAAGCAGGAGGTAGCTGTCCTGGGCAGCAGAGCTTTGGCTGGAGAGCCACACTTGTAGGATGGCATAAGCAATACAAGTGTTGGGTGATTCACATTATTTGGTTAATTTAGGTCCCAAAGTAAAGCAACCAAAAGCAGAGGATTAGAATCTGCACCATTAGAAAGGAAGGATTTCTCTTGAGCAGGGGTAAAAAGTAAATACATGGTGAGATACAGAGCCAGCTGATCAGACAAGATTTAAGCACATGGAGCCCTTTACCTCCATCTCAGGGATGCTTTTCTGTTTGGATGAGAGCTATTGTAAGAATTTCCATGTCTGTTGGGGGCACTGAGGTTCTCACAGACTATGGTAAACACAATTTGGCTCACACGCTCTCATAATCAGGCTGACTTGCAGTGAAACAGAGAGTGCTCTATAGCTGTGCCAGGCCTCTAGCAGTACCAACTGTTAAATAATAAACAGGCCCTGTTGGTTGGCAGCCTCTTCCCCTCCTGCCAACATGGAGTGCCCATTTTCTGGGTTTACCTGCCCGCATGTGTTCAGACACTCAGAACAGTGTGTGTGTTGTGAGAGGCAGTGATGGCGTGGACACATCAGTCTGCATCTAATCTGCTTAGTTTATTATTTCCTCAGGACATCGGGTAAGCTAGCAAACATGCAGGGCTCAGGCAGCACAAACAATGGCCATGCTGTTGTTCTAGATAATGTTACAGGCTTTGTAGAGTGTGCTGGCTAATTGTTTTTCTTGTGTTTAGTTTCTCCTCCTATTCTTTCCCTTCCTCTGAATTGGTTTGGGAGGAGTATGGATTAGGGAGGATGAGAGCGATTCTGCCAGTAAGATGCTTTACTTCAGGAAGTTAGAAAGTGTTTGGGCTGCTTATTTTATTTTGCTGGCAAGATGTGTTTGGTTTATGTGCACAGATATGAGTCCACAAGTACTTTCTGAAGGCCCACAAGGTACAAATAACTCCAGAGAAAATTCTTACGCCTGGCTCATTGGGCGTGTCAGACTGCAACTAAAGCATCACAGTCCATGGTGAGGTCAGAGTTTTCCCTCGTATTCTGTCACCAAACACCTGTGGTAGAGCAGCAGAATTAAGATCCAAGTTGGAAACAATATATTCACTCATTCATTCCCACCCCCCACCCTTTCTCTGAAAGAAAGGGGTTCCTACAAGTTCTCCATGTAGTCACTGCCATATTTTCCCCCCAGGAGAAGTTTCCTTGATAATCTTGGTTTTATAATGCTGTTTTGGCTGAAAGAATTTCATATGTCTCACAGATGCAGTGCTCAAAAATAGACTCTTCTAATTCCCACAAACTTCTTCCAACCCCCAGCCAAGCCAAGATACTCATCTCCAGGAGTACGCTTTGGGTTGCTTAGCCTAAGCGAGATACATTCAGTAGGAGTAGCCAAGCATGAAGGGTCACTATGAAGCAAAAGATCCTTTCTTTCTGTCTGTCTGCCTTCCTTCCTTTGTTTCTTTCTCTGTTTCTTTTTCTTCCATCCATCCATTCTCTCTCTCTCTCCCCCTTTTTCTCTCTCCTTCTCTCCCTTCCTCCCTTTCTTCCTTCCTTTCTTTCCTTCTTCTTTCTCATAAGTTAAGTGAAAGGCAAGGCCTCAACTTTTTTATGATGGTAATATCACTATGAAAAATAGCCCTTGTTAGAAGTTTCTATTATAATCCATTTGTTTAAAATTTTCATTCACATTCCTTTGTAATGATGGCTCCCATATGATGAAGCTATTCGTTGATTGGGATAGCAAAACCATTTGCTTGCATGAAATGAAATTTCATTCTCAGATCACTAAATATGGGTTAAACTAGGGTAATCATTCAGTCTTTTTGACTAGGATATTTTCAGATCAAGAGTAAATATTTGAATGAAGGGCTCTGGTAACAGCCCAGCTGGTGGTGATTCAGAAAGTTGGGGTGTGATGTTCAGCCCAGTCTTCCCTGGATTCATACTTCAGCAGTGTGTAGTAGAAGCTGATTCCATTTTCTTTTCATGAAAAACTCAAGGCCCCTTTTCTATCTTTTGAGAAAGTCCATGCTAATTCAGTGTTTAAAAAATGTATTGTCATTTTCCTTAAATTTACATTAATTTTTGAGAATTAAGTTTTTAAATTTAATCAGTATATTCTTTGAGTGCTGGGATAGAACCCAGAGTATCTTGCATGTTGGGTAAGTGCTCTTCCCATGGGCTACACCTCTACCCTCTATTCACTGTATTCTTGGACAAGGTAACTTGTATGGAAGTAACCTGGAATTGGTCAGAAATACTCTCATTAAATTCGTGGGGAAACAGTTATTTTTTTTAATGAGGGGGAGGGGCTCAGAGCCTAGACCCCTAAGTGAGGAGCTTTTGACAGTTAATGGCTTCTAGAGGATGGAAAGTCAGTTTTCTTTAAGGGTGTGGCTCCTGGTTTGTTGACCTGTGGATGTCCCCACAGCCATGACTGTGGAGCAACATGGATTTGATGAAGTGGTTTATTAATTACACACATAAATTATATATATATGTTTCAAAAAAAGAAATTAAAGTTAGAAGGGTGTGGGAGGAGGTGTGGGGTAGATCTAGGAGGAGTAAATTTCATCAAAATGCATCGAAACAAATTCTTAATGAATTAATAAAAATGTTTATAAAATAAGTACCACTTTTAACAGTGAGTTTGTGTTCACTATTAGTTCTGTTCTTCATCTTCATTCTCCTTGTTTTGAACTTCTCAAAAGTTTCACCCTAACAAAGGAGGCCCAGATTAATTTTCCTTCATAGAAGCAATTTTTCTTGTTTCTACTAGGCCTTCTCTCAATCAATAGATCTCAGCATGCCATCAAAACCCTCCCTGGGTATACTATCTGGTGGGGTACTTCTCCAGTCCCAAGTTTCCAAGTTCCAATGTCTAATCTGTTGTTCACAGAAAGGGAGATATCCCAAGGTTTTAGGATCAGCTCTCAATGAATAAATAAGGTCTAAGGAAAATTTTGTCTTCATTAAAGTGTATCTGATGAGCTGTGATTTCATATGTAGTCATGCATGTGTGTAGGTATGTATGCATCCAGCACTGTCTGTGCTACCCTATGATATGTTTGATATAGCACATGTATCACACATGTGCTGTGTGTGTGTAACTTCCAATCTATAGCTGTGGTGACAATTTTTCTCAGAGGGTTAGATGCTCAAATCCACAATGATGAGGCTTGCCATTCCTTTTTCTTCCTTTCACTCACTGATTTCTGTGTTCTTTTGAGCACCTACAAAAGCACCCATGTATCTAGAAATCATCAAGTTTATTTATACGTTTTTCACTAGGCCCGTCATGGAGTCAGAGAGTGTGGAGCTGCAGATTAGTATACTACATTCTCTTATTGCTCATTAGGAAAAAAAAACTTTCACTGCTTGATTTAGTGCTTTTTTGTAAGAATATTTTTGGTATACTTAATAGAAAATACTACATGGTTACAATTGGCTTTGAATGTTGGGAAAACAGGAGTGCTGGAACAGCACTTAAATAAAAGGAATAGTGCTGACCTACTTAGAGAAATTAATTATGAAAGAAAAATAATGGATTATAGTAGCAGATAATGGTTCTGGGGCTGCTGCTGGTTGAAATCCATCCTGAGGCTTATTTATAATTGGCACAATTAGAGTTTTCGAGAACTGAGCAGCCTTGATTTATTTACAAGGGTTCACACAGGACTTGAGTCAGGGGGAATGAAAGGGACAGAGGTAGAGAATTTACTGCTTTCAACTTCAGTTTTGCAGAATTCAGGTTCACATTGTAGAGTAGGAAATACTGTCTCCAGAGAAATAATGCCAGGTTTTCATACCAGCAGGATTTAAAAAATCTGGGTCCTTGTATCAGCCAGACTTCATATTAGATTTGATAAGAAGCTGAATTATACTTTGAACTTGAGATCATTTGGTTTTCTAAGATTCTGGTGACTAAGTTTCTATAATATACATTTCAGTACTTGTAGTGGTTCATTTATTTGTCAGATATTTATTAATATTGATAGTGTGTGTCAGGTCATGTTCTATACACTTGGAATCTGTAGTAAAAAAATAAACTATGTAGTTTGCTAGGAGATGATTAATATATGATTCATTTGTAAGCCATTAAAAGGAATGAATTGATAAACTATATTTTGATCTTTTTGCTGGGTGGTTGTGGCACATGCATTTAATCCCAGCACTTGGGAGAAAGAGGCAGGTGGATCTCTGTGAGTTCAAGAGCTGCCTGGTCTACAGAGCGAGATCCAGGACAGCCAGGGCTGTTAACACAGAGAAACCCTGTCTCGAAAAACAGATTTACTTATTATTATTATTATTATTATTATTATTATTATTATTATTATTATTAGTTTTATTATTATTATTAGTTTTTGATGGGTGCAGTGAACTTTATTGATGGTGTTCAAGAGAGTAGGGCTCCCTAAGCCCCTCCTGTTGTTCTGAGGGTCTGGGATGGAAACTATGAGGGAGATGCTCAGTATCAAGGGATGGGACAGGAACTGCTCAGCAGCCGAGGGTCTCTCTTGCTGTCCTTGCTGGGGTGGGTGGTCCAGGGCGGGCTTCTTACTCCATGGAGGCTATGCAGGCCATGAGGTCCACCACCCTGTTGCTGTAGCCAAATTCATTGTCGTACCAGGAAATGAGCTTCACAAAGTTGTCATTGAGAGCAATGCCAGCCCCAGCATCGAAGGTGGAAGAGTAGGGGTCACTGTTGAAGTCGCAGGAGACAACCTAGTCCTCAGTGTAGCCCAGGTTGCCCTTTAGTGGGCCCTCTGACGCCTGCTTCACCACCTTCTTGATGTCGTCATACTTGGCAGGTTTCTGCAGGCGGCATGTCAGATCCACGACAGACACATTGGGGTTAGGAACACGGAAGGCCATGCCCCTGAGTTTCCCATTCAGCTCTGGGATGACCTTGCCCACAGCCTTGGTGGCACCGGTGGATGCAGGGATGATGTTCTGGGCCCACGGCCATCTCGCCACAGCTTCCCAGAGGGGCCATCCACAGTCTTCTGGGTGGCAGTGATGGTGTGGACTGTGGTCATGAGTCCTTCCACAATGCCAAAGTTGTCATGGATGACCTTGGCGGGGGATGAGGGTGGGGGTGGTGGTGGTGGTGGTGGTGGTAAGCAGTTGGTGGTGCAGGAAGCATTCCTGATAATCTTGAGTGAATTGTCGTACTTTTAGTGGTTCACACCCATCACAAACATGGGGGCATCAGCAGAAGGGGTGGAGATGATGACCCTTTTGGCCCCGCCCTTCAAGTGGGCCCCAGCCTTCTCCATGGTGGTGAAGACACCAGTGGACTCCACAACATACTCGACACCAGCCTCACCCCACTTGATGTTGGCGGGATCTCGCTCCTGGAAGATGGTGATAGCCTTCCCGTTGATGACCAGCTTCCTGTTCTCAGCCTTGACTGTGCCGTTGAACTTGCCATGGGTAGAGTCATACTGGAACATGTAGACCATGTAGTTGAGGACAATGAAGGGATCATTGATGGCAACAATATCAACTTTGCCAGTCTGGGAGGCAGCCCTGGCAACCAGGCGTCCAATTTAGCCAAATCCGTTCACTCCGACCTTCACCATCATGTCTCAGGAACGAGGCTGGCACTGCACAGAAAGATGCGGCTGTCTCTGGAACAGGGAGGAGCAGAGAGCTTGAAATTATTATTAATAACAATGAAAAAATAAGATACATGCTGTATGAAAATATTAGCAAAGAAATTATTTCTTAGAGAATTTTTAATGCTTGTTACATTAAGAAGACATATACTGTGTGCAATGGTCAAAAGCTTTAGACCACAGAAGGTACAATCACATTAAAAATATGCTCAACTTTCCAGCTTATAGACAAACAGCATGTCAAATTGAAGGCATGAGCTACTACTACACACCTTTTGGAATGGTTGAAATTAAGTAGAGTAAACATACTTGTGAGAATGTGGGAAATCAGTCAAAAGGTAAAATGTTATATCATCTTTGGAAATATTCTGGTGCCTTTAATTTCTTTTAAACTCAAACAAAAATTTATGTGTGATCTAGCAATTTCACTCCTATGCAAGAGCAAAGAAAGCAAACATTTTTGTTAGAGTTATACACAGATGTTCCTAACAGCTTTGTTTATATTAGCTAGAATGTTGGACAACTTGTATGACCATTCAAAGACAGGGCTAAATGATTACAGTGTAACAGATGACCACAAAAGAATGAATTGGAGTGAATTAGTGATACATGGGTACATCTCAAAATAATATGTGGAGTATAAGAAAAGGAAAGTAAGTTCATACTGTCTGATCTTACTTATATATACAGTTTTAGGAAATTGAAGCTAATGTGTAATAAGTGATAACAAGTCCAAAGTTTCTTAATCACACTTTTTTAGGGGTGATGAATAACTGTTACTTCATTGTGGTAATGGCTTCATGAGATAATCAGTGTGTCAAAGCATCTAAATTTTATACTTTAAATTTATGTGCATTAACCTCTATCAAGTGTATTTCAACAAAACTGTTTCTTGAAGAGAAGAGGGGGAAAGATATGTAAATTATATACAAGGAGTGGTTAGGTAGCAAATTCAAATAGGGCATTTAGTTTAGTTTGTTTGGAAATGGTCATAAGCATCCGCTTTAGTGCTGAAATAATTTCACCCCATACAATTTCCTAAAGCACTTAACTCATCTTATGGGAATTAGGTTCAATACCTCTATACCCGTATACTTGAAACCACATAGGGATTCCAACATCTATAACCCTCCCTGTACTGTATTCCTTCCTATATATCCCACAAACATATTTCAGAGTCAGAGGGAATGAATGGAAGTGAGAGTGTTGAATTGTAGTACAGAACTGTTTGCTATCATGATTCAGTTATCTGTGAAGATAGTCTTAACCTCTGCAGCATTAGAAGCTCTTGTTCTAAGAACTCCCTTGTAGGCACCCTGTCCAATTTGGATCCCTAGAACACATCACTTTCTCCTATACCTGTATTATATTTCTGAACGGTTACCATATCTTTTCCCAGCTTGGACTATATCTCAGCACTGCTTTCTAGAGTTCTTTGCTTGAAGGACCCATACACCCTCCAGACTCACCAATGTGCCAAACTAAACTTTTCTCTCAAATATGCTCTTCTTTCTAGGATTGCCATTAAGTATTCAAGTGGTGTTTCCTTCTCAAAATCCTCTTGGGCCCCACATCCAACTGGTCCCTAGTTGTTGATTTTTTCTATGAGCATGTCTTTAATCTTTTTTGTCTAACCATATCAAAGCTATGTCTATAGTTCAGGGAGCCATCTAGTTTTACCTTTACACACTTAATATTAATCTTGCAACCTAGCCACTGTCTCTTGTAGAATGACTCATGTCCTTCCCTCATAGCAGCCATCCTCCGATATTTTAAAACACTCTTCATTATCCCTTTTCCCTTTGTGCTCACCTCACTGAAGTAAAACATTTTATCAAGTCTATATTACAACTGATTTTCTCTGGGATGCCTTCCCTGATTACCTAACTAATGAAATTTTTCTTATATTATACTTCTGTAAATGTAAGCTTTCTTTGTTTGTTTATGATACAAGGTCTTATAAATCTCAGGGTGACCTTATACTTGCTTTGTAGTTGAGACTAACCTTGACATTCTGATGTTCTTGCCTGTCTCCTAAAAGCTAGATTCACAAGCCTATGCCACTACGCACATTTATGTGATGCTGGGCGTCACACCCAGGGCTTTGTGTATAGTAGGTAAGCATTTACCAATTGAGCCACCTTTCCAGCCTGATATGTTTTATTTTTACTGGTTATTTTACCTAAATCTATTTTTAAAAATAAATAGTATATCATTTTGCAAGCATTAGCTCTAGTACCAAACATGACACCTTCTTGTGGAAATTGATGAAACATTTAATGAAAGCTTGTTGAATGCATGAATAAAGAAATAATTTTTATATGACTCTGTGATTTAAGATAAAGCTAATTTGTTACATTTTAATTTGTTTGGAAGCTTGTAAGAAAGATTTTTTTAATTAAGTTTAATTTTCATTAGTATAGGTATGTAAAATGTATATATTAGTAGGGAATGCAATATTTAGATGTTTTCCATTGTGTAATGTTTAAATATGCTTAACTATATCTATATTCTTAAATATATATATATCATTTCATTATGTTAAAATTTTGAATCCTTTTTTCAAACTTTTGGATTGTACAGATAACATTTTGGTTATTTGTAGCCTCCCTGCTTTACAGTAGCAAACTTCTTCTAATTCCTGCCTAATATAACAATATCTATGTCTCAACCCCTCCCACCTCCCTTCTTCCTCATTAGCCTCTGGTTTTCTGCATTTATAGTTGAACAGCATTGCATTGTTCATATTTACTATACTTTCTTTAGCCATTCAATAGTTAATAGACTCCCTGTTTGTTTCCATTTCTTAGCCATTGTAAATAATGCTATAATGAACATGACAATGTAGATGTCCTTTACCATACTAATTTCAAGGCATATATAACCAGAAGTACAAAACTTCCATACTGTTTTCCAAAGTGATGATACCAATTTACATTCTCATGAACAGTGTACAAGGGTCTCCTTTTTATGAAATTCTCACCATTACCTGTTATCTTCCGTCTTTTTGAGAATAGCTATTCTTACTGGAGGAATATGCTATTTCCTTGTAATTTAAAATTTCTTGTTTATCATTATTGTGTGTGTCTTTGTGTGATGTCAGTGTATGACTGTGGGCACACATGTATCATAGCATGCCTGTGCAGGTCAAAAGACAACATTTAGAAGTTGATTCTCCCTTTCCATCATGGGATGCTGGGTTGGAACTCAGGTTGTCAGGTCTTCAGCATGTGCTTTTACCCACTGGCTTTCATTGTGGTTTTGATTTCCATTTCCTGGTAATTAGTGACATAGAATATTTTTTCATATACCTATGAACTATTTATCTTCTGTTGAGAAATGTAAATCCAGGTCTATTGCCAATTTAAAATATTTGATGTTATTTTCTAGTTTCTTATGGGGTATGGGTATTAACCCCCTTAGTAGATATATATTTAGCAAATTATTTTCTCCAGATCTTGGTTGTTTTTTCTTTCCATTGTTTCTTTTGCTGTAAAGAAGCTTTCAGCTTGGTGTTATTGTATTTATTTGTATTTTCTTTCATTTCTTATCCAGAAAATCCTTGCTAATGTCAATGCCCAGAAGCCTCCTGTTTTCTTCTAGTAGTTTCTTCTAGTAGTTAGCCTTACATTAAAGTATTTAATTCAATTCAGATAATTTTTATGACTGACAAAAGGTTGGACTGTAGTTTCATTTGCCTGTGTGTGTGAACATTTTTCTCAGCACAGTTAATTTCTCCAGCAAGAACATCTTTGTAAAAAAAAGCAACTTACTTTATGTATAGGTTTTCTCCTAGGCACTCCATTCTGTAACGTGTACTTAAACCAGTTCCAAAAAGTCCTGAAAGTTCTGGTGAATGCAGCTTCATAATATATTTTAAAGCAGATGATGTGCTGTTTCCTGCTTTGTTCTTTTGGTAAAAAAAAAAAAAATGGCATTAGCTATTACAGTTGCTCTGTGTGTGTGTGTGTGTGTGTGTGTGTGTGTGTGTGTGTGTGTTTCCATATAAGTTTTAAGGAATTTTACAGTTCTGTGAAGAGTGTCATGAGTATTTTGATAAGAATTGCACTAAATCTCTTGATCATTTTTGGTAATATGGACATTATAAAAATATTGTTTCTACCAATCCATGAGCATAGTATATTTTCACATATTTATGTGTCTCCTTTAATATCTTTCTTCAATGTTCACTAATTTTCATTATAGATATATTTAGTTTCTCTGGTTATATTTAATAGGTGTTATAAATTGGATTGCTTTTATGATTTCTGTTTCAGTAATTTGCCACTGATGTAGAACAATGAGTTTGATTCTTACATATTTTTTTCTCCTGAAATTTGCTATCATTTTATTATTTTCATAGTTGGGAGGTTTTTGGTGGAGTCTTTTCCCATGTATGAAATCACATCATTTGCAAATAGTGACAACTTTAATTTCCATGGTACTTCAGTTCCTAGCAAAATGAAAAACATCAGTTCTTAGAAATTTGTTTACCTTTGTTATATGTATTTTGAATAGTTATTATTAGATTCTCAACTTTCTATAATTAAGGAATTATTCTAGAATCAGAAATACCTGAATTGCTTAATTCTTACATTATTCTTCTGGAGAAATTACTGCTATTTCGTCCATTTCTTATCTGTTTTTATTAGGGTTGAGTGAAGGCCCCCTTGTTTGTTTTGGATCTCTATGGAGATTAGTGTACTGTTTTAAATTTTATGATGCTAATAATTAAGAGAATTTTGTTACTACATTTTTGTCCCTATAGCTACTTTATACCCAGGCCAGCAGCAAACATTCCCTAATAATGCTCTGATCCATTTTTATTTGTGTGTCATAAACTGTGGTGATATTGTGTCCCCCAATGTATTGTGCACCATTATAAACTAATCCAGGGTCAGAGAACAGAACAGCCACTAGATAGCCGTAGAGGGCAGAAAATGGTGGCACTCACACCTTTAATCCTATCACTTGGGAAGCAGAGATCCATCTGGATCTCTGTGAATTCAAAGCTACACTGGAAACAGCCAGGCAAGGTGACACATGCCTTTAATCCCAGGAAGTGATGGCAAAAAGCAGAAAGGAGTATAAGGCATGAAGACCAGGAACTACAGTCTTGTTAAGCTTTTAGGCTTTTGGCAGCAGTTCAGCTGAGATCCATTCAGATGAGGACACAGAGGCTTCTAGTTTGAGGAAACAAGATCAGCTGAGAAGTTGGCAAGGTGAATTTGGATGTGGCTTGTTCTGCTTCTCTTATCTTTTAGCATTCACCCCAATACCTGACTCTGGGTTTGTTTTTATTAATAAGACGTTTTAAGATTCATGCTACAATAAACTATATAGGATTTTTGGAATGAGATAGGAAAAGATTCATACAGAATATGGTTTAATGAACAACTAAGGAATTAATTTTAAAATGTCAAAGATACTCAATTTAAACAAAAGGTTCAAAAATTCGGTGAACAAACAATGGTGAAGCAGTTGAAATTATATAACTAATTCCCAAATAAATCAGTTTCTTCAGCGCTAATAAATACCTTACTAAAATATTTGTTGAATCTCAAGGAAAATCATGTGTGTGTATGTGTGTATACATATATATATGTATATATATATACATATATGTGTATCTATATACATATATATTTTTGTGTAGCACACTGTTAAGTTTATCAATAAACTGATTGAGCACTAGATATAAAGAAGAATATTCTTAAATATTTAAATTTATTGTTTTTTATTTATAGGTACATTTGTGTCTGTGTGTAATATGTGCACAAGTGCAAGGGCCTTTGGAATCAAGAAGCAGGTGTTGGTTCCTCTGGAACTACAAATAGAGGCTTTTGTCAGGTACCTGAATTAGGTGTGTGAGACTGAACTTGGGTCCTTTCTAAGAGTAGTATGTGCTGTGAACCACTAAGCCATTTCTCCAGTCCCTAAAGCAGAATATTACTGATTTTCCTACAGTGAAGTACATCATAGACATGACCCACAATGATCCTGTAAGGGAGTTCACCATCATCTTACTAATTAAGTACTTGATGATTAGACATAAAGAATAACTTGTTTAAAGACACACAACTAGTGGAGAAATCCTAGATCCAAACCTGAGTCTATATCACTCAAATTTTCTTTCTTTTCTTCTTTTATTTTTCCAGATTATAATATAATTACATCATTTCTTCTCCCCCTTTTTCTCTCCAAATCATCCCATATATTCACCTTGCTCTCTTGCAGATTCATGCCATCATTTTCATTATTTTTTACATGTTAGATGTGTGTGTGTGTGTGTGTGTGTGTGTGTATGTGTGTGTATTCATTTTAGGTACTGGATAACCACTTGATGTGCTCTTTCTTGGGGAAGATTATTTCTCCTACTCTTAGCATTCCTTATAGTTTTTGTGTAGGGCTGAGACGTCCTGGGATTTTTTTCTGCCCATATCTATTGTTGTTGTTCTTGTTGAGCTCATGTCACATGTTCTGCTACTGCTTTACATTCCTCTCTGAGAAATGCACTTATTTGTTTGAGTATACTGTTTTCCTATGGTTGCCTTAATAAATGATCATGCTTTTAATGGCTTAAACCGTTAGAAGCTTGTTCTTTCAAAGTAGTGAGACCAGACTTTGAAATTAACATGTTGGCATGGCTGCACTATCTCTCACAATTGTGTGAGAATCTTTCCTTGCTCTGTCATCCTCTAGTGGTTCCAACTATTTTTTAGCTTGTAGTGGTACAATTTTGACCTATGTTTCTCTCCTCAGATGGCCTTCTGCCATTTGCTTCTTTTCCTCTTGTGTCACTTCTACAAACCATCATTAGAGTTCATGTACCCCTTAGTAATATAGGATAATCTAGTCTAAAGAGCCTTAGCCCCATTATATCTGAAAAGACCCTTGAAATTAGTGGAAATTTTAAGGTTTATTTATTTTGTGTATATGAGTTTTTTGCCTTCATGTATGTATATACACTACATGCATTCCTGGTACCTGGAGAGGTCAGAAGAGTGCCTCATATACTCTGGAACTAGAGTTACAGGAGTTTCTGAGCCATCATGTGGGATCTGAGAACCAACTCAGGTCATCTGCTTGAGCCGAAAGTACACATCTGGTGAACCATTTCTTCAGCCCTAAGTAAAGGCCATTTTTACAAATGTGATCACAGTCACAGATTCTGTTTGGATTATGATTTGAGCATTTCTTCTTTAGTGTTACCATTTTATCCACTACACTAAATGTTCTAAGAACCATTTGGAGAGATTCTTGTACTGTAGGAATGCCTTTGGAATATTGAATAGATAAAGCACAGTAAAGTAAAATTTTGCAGAAATGATGGAAACTAGGTAGGTCAGTAAGTAGATAGAGACAAACAGATCCAAATAATAGATTAATGCTATTGCTGTTATGGCCACCAGTAGAATATTGGTGCTACTCTGTCATCATTAGGACAGGAATAGTAACATCTTGTTAGGAATGCTAGTAATACTTTTAGAGTGGCTCCATTAAATTTGAGACTCATTTGCCTGTTTGGTTATAAATAGAGGCCTCAATAAGTTTTCTACATGCTACAGTCCCCAAGTCTACTGTAGTCTGTGTTGGTATATTGCCTATGAATTTCTCAATTGGCTAATCTTTGTTGCCTTTCAAACATGGATCCTTCCTTGTCTATATTTGTTCTTTTGCAGATGTGTAGTTTTGTACCTGATGTTAATATATTAGGATTTTATGACTAGTTGTTTGATTACCCTGAGCCTAGGATCCACTTCTTATCATCTTTAAGCTTTCAGAGAGCCTAATTGCCATTGTACTGTGTGTCTCCCCAATCCAAAGTCATGCAGTCCCTTTTTATTTAGGCCTTTAAGGATTGCAGGGACTACAAATGCATTATTATGCTTATTCAGAGTTGTTAACATTTAATGATAACACACAAACCTTTCTAGTTTGTTTTCAGTACAGTGAATGAATCCCAAGATGTTATTAATCTTTTTAGTTAAAGGTTCAGAATAGTGTGATTAGGCAATAGTTGGGGTAATTTATAAGTTCCATGTCAAATAGCATCAGCCTAAAAATGTGATTTACCTTATTTTCTCTGAAAAAAAATGCCTCTTTTATACGTATTTGTCATCAATAAGAGATATAGTTTTCCCAGTGACTATCTTGAATAAAACTAAATTTTCCTTTGTAAGTGGTTATGAATTGGAGATAGCTTCTGGATTAGGGGTGGGAGTCTGTGTCCACTTTTCCTTTCTGCTGTAGGGCTCCATCTGGTGCTCTGTGTGTGCATGCTGTCTGAGTCTCTGACTTGATATGAGCTTTGATCGTGTTGATTTATGTTTTTTCTTGGTGTCCTCCATTTCCTCTGGCTCTGACTTTTTCTGCCTCCTGTGCCTCCTCTTCCACAGGGTTTCCTGAGCCCTGGGGAAGGCATTTGGTATAGGCATGTGGTGATATTGTGTCCCCCAATATATTGTGCACCTTAATAAACTTATCTGGGGTCAGAGAACAGAACAGCCACTAGAAAGACATAGAATCCAGAAAATGGTGGCACACACACACACACACACCTTTAATCCTAGCATTGAGTTCAAAGCCACACTGGAAACAGCCAGGCATGGTGACACATGCCTTTAATCCCAGGAAGTGATGGTAGGAAGCAGAAAGGTATATAATGTGTGAGGACCAGGAACTAGCCTGGCTAAGCTTTTAGGCTTTTGAGCAGCAGTTCAGCTGAGATCCATTTGGATGAGAACACAGAGGCTTCCAATTTGAGAAAACAAGATCAGCTGAGGAATTGGCAAGGTGAGGTGACTGTGACTTGTTCTCTTTCTCTGATCTTTCAGCATTCACCCCAATACCTGGCTCCAGGTTTGTTTTTATTTATGAGACCTTTTAAAAATCATTTTACATAGACATGTCTTTTAGTGCTTAATGTTCTGAGGTTTCTCAATCTCTAAATATTGTCTGGCTTTGGGAACTACTCTTAAGGACAGAATGCATTCCCATCAGTAGATGGCCCACAAAAAGCAAACTCAACAGATCTTTGGAGGTTCCTTGTCTCATAAAATTTTGTCAGTTTTTGTTTGGTTTTATTTTTTGTCTATTTTTTTTTACCCTTCAGATTTTGTGTATATATTATGGGTTCTGGGTTTGTGTTTTTATGGGATATCTAAATGTGAGAATGCATATTTCTCTGTGTCTCTGTTTCTTGTGCCTTTTCTTGGGCTCTTTTCCTTCTGTTTTGTCCTATTCTGATTTGTTTGTTTTTGTTTCATTTTACTACATTTTAATATTATCCCTTAGAAACCTGTTTATTTTCTGTGAGAGACAGAGGGTGATTTTGGGTGGGAGAGGAGAAAGAGAAGAACTGGGAGGAGTAGACAGAGGGGAAACTGTAACCAGAATATATGGGATGAAAAAAATCTATTTTCAGGAAAAGAAACAACAACAAAATAAACAAATGTCAGTCTAATTATTAACGTTTGTTTGATGCCTTCATTTTTTGAGGCCCTAGATGAAAGATTTCTTGAGAGCTGTTTGATAGTTACTCCCGTAGTGCTCTTACTTTATTTTACTAGTAAAGGAACTGGGACTGTACTGCTACTCTCTGCTTACACTCTGTGATCAAATTTACTCCCTGTTATCTTTTTTATTTTTATTGGCTTACATGTCTCTGTTTTAGTGAGTTTATTGATTAGATGGAGGGGGCTTGGAAAAGACCCTAAGTTTTGACAGGTTACCATATACTACTAATAAGTAAAAATTCTTTTCTCTTAGCTTATTTACTAAATGCTAGAATATATGCTAGATGAATAGTTGAGATAGATAGGCATCTTTTACGGTGGTATATATAATGGTCTCTATGTCCTGTGTCTATACTTTCATATATAATTGTCTTTCTTTTGTTATTGGCTGAGGCTAGTGTATCACTGTGACAGTGAATAAAAGCCATGGAATATCACTAAAAAGAATGTATTTTGAAATGACTGTGGTTTTTGTCATGGTACCTCTCTTTTCTTGCCTGGATAAAATTACATGGAGAAAGACTCATCAATGTCCTTGTCATGAGGTCATCCTATGAAGAAGAGGTCAAGGCTGCCAACATGTTAGTGAGTAAATTAGTTAGTGAGTAGATCACTCAATTAGAGTTATCAGGTGATACATCGTATTTGGCTGGTAGTTTAATCATGAGAGACTTAATCTCAGGGACACCCAATCTTACACCCACATTCCTGACTCAAAGAAACTTGAAGCTAATGCTTATCCATTTTTTTGATCTCGTATGTTTTTGGATAAATTACTACTCAGTAATAGAAAATTGATGTAGCAATTCATCCAAGAGATACACCTCTTGTAATTTACCCTCAAATGGAAACAACACCCATGGACGTAAATAAACAAGATATAGATAAGGCTGACACTAGTACTTACTTCATAAAGGACAATGAGGCAAGGTAGAATAAATTGAATATGCTTTGTGTATCATGATTGGAGAACAAAAGGCATCTATGTAGCAGTTCTAGTTGATCTTAGAAAGTGGGGAAAATAAGCCATGTGTAGATCTAGGAAATGGACAGCTTTACAGGGGCAATACTTACAGTCTAAATAAACTTAGTAATAGTTTTAACTTGTTTTAGGGACAAAACAGAAGAAGCAAAGAGACAAAACAAGTTGTGGCCGATCTGCTAAGAGAGATGAACACAAATGATGGAGACATTAATTTTTTATGATTTTGAATTTTATTCTTATTGCAACATAAACTATTATTTCATACAATGGAACAATATAATTTGCCCTGTATTTTAAGATTACTCCAGCTTCTGCTTTGATATTAGATTTCAAAGGGCCACAGTGGAAATAGGAAACTGGCAGGAAGAGAACTGTGATTTGAATTGGTGATGTCGGAGGTGTGGAGAGATGACTGGTTTGGGGATGTGATTTGAGGGTTGGGTTAATAGGGCTTGTTGAGAATAATGTAGATGCTGAGGGTAACTTTGTTCTGATTGACTAGGAGGATGGTGGTGCCTTTCATGAGAGACAGAGGTAGTGAAGCTTGATTGGAAGAGTTGGTGGTGAGATTGATACTGTCAATCCAGAGTTTTGTTAGGTATCTGTTATCGTACAATATGTAGAACTTAGCAAAATGTGCTCATTAACCTCTATTCTGTGTTTTAAGCTAGTTTCTTTCTTTGACAAACCACCTGTGATATCCCATAATATGTTGTTTTTGTGAGTGTGTGTGTGTGTGTGTGTGTGTGTGTGTGTGGTAAAATTTTTTCAGAGGCTATTTGAATGCTGAAATAATATACACTGACTCTCTCAATGCACTTGAGTTAATCAGACATGATTTCTCTTATATAATGCTGTAAAATACTCTGAGGGGAAAAAAATCAAGGTTGTTTTCTCATTACACTTTATTAAAGCATAAGTATCAAATCCAAGCTAACCCTTGGTCCCCCCGATTCAGTATTTGTTATATCTTCTTGCCATGCTTTTCCTTATTCATTAGTAGATCATTCATTCGTGCCGCCTCACCCACCTTAACACTTGTGGCAACTTTGAAAGAAGTCCTACCAGCATAGTGGGAATCTGTGAAGTCTATAGTAAGAATACCTATGGAATTTTGGTCACATAAGTGCATTTATTTGTTCTATAAGATAAAATAATCAGAGGATTCACAGGAAATGCAATTAATACTAATAATGTTTGATAATGACACAAAACAGTTGACAAACTCAATGTCGTAAAGAACGTAAACACACTTGAGTGTCTGTGGACTGCCAAATATGAGTGATTCTGTAGCCCAAGATATGAGAAAGTACGTAGCTGAGATCTGATCTGCTAAATTTTGATCCAATGCACTGCAACTGCTGTGTATTGTGAGATACTTGTATGAACTCGTGTATTATAAAATTAAATTGTATTGTGTAGTTCATTGTATTGTTCAGTCAGATTTTGATATCCTCATTTTAAATAATTCATGGGAAGAAATGATCACTTCATAATGCCACAAACTCACAGCAGGCAAAACTAATTTTACACAATATGAAAACAGATTTTATTTATTTAAAAGGAATATTAAAAAAAAACAACAACAACTTTTTTGACACCAGCTGCTGGGAAATAAATAGAATACTTTATGACAAATATCTAAATCTATAAAAGCTGTTCCTGGGAGAGCAAGTTGTAGATTGTAAAGATACATTTACATGCTCTGGTCAGTATTGGAAGCCATATTTTGAGTGAAACAAAGCCTCCCATTTCGTTTAATTTCTGTGGAATAAGTATGGGGGAAAATCAACCTTCCAAAGTCTCTTCCTGTCCTAACAGTGCCAGTAAAGGAACAAGCTTTAGCTTTACACCAGCCACTCCTGGGAGTACAAGTAGTATTTAGAAGAATACAAATAGTATTTAGGAGAAAATAACCAAGTGTTGTTAATATAAGCTCTCCAGATAGATAGCTAAATAGACAGACAGACAGACAGATAGATAGATATAAAGATATAATGGTATTTATAACATTGTCCTAAATAGACTTTGACTAGATCTAAGAGAATGTGTGAGATGACCACAGCAACCTTCCACTGTGATGTTAGAGAAAGATTTAAAAAAAAAAAAAAAAAAAAAAAAAAACAAGGTGAGAATATAAAGGGGCCATTTTCTCTGGGAGAATTTACTAGATGGACATTTTTAGAAAAATATCACACACATTTATACCAGTAGTAAATAATCTAAGCTTGTTGTTCAATGTGACAGTAAGTCCAGATCTGATTCAATGAATTCTGTTTGCAGACAAAGAATGGGACTCAAGCCATGGTTAGATCTGGGCTTAATCTAGGTAGCGTGAGGGTCCAGGGCACTAGGTAATTTGTAGCATTTCCAGAAACAGCAGCAAGAGAACAGATGTGGCTAGAGAACAATGAAATAGACACAAGAGGGAAAAGAGAGAACAAAGTCTAAAAAAATCAGATAGTTTACTACTTGTGATGAAAACACACTCTGCTAGCAATGTACATGTTGTTTATTACATTTTATTTAGAACAGACTTTTAATTTAAAAATTCTTGCCGATAGTGGGGGATGTTAATCTGGGGCTAAGAGACTGACTCAACACAGAAGTATATTATTATGTGATAGCTGCTGAATTCCAGGCATCTTTTTTTGTACTGTAATATAGGGCAGGCTTATATATCATGGTGGAAGGGCTTACCTCTGGTTGGTTACACATTTCCTTCTTAACAGGTTAGAAGTTAGTCAAGATTGAGAATTTCTTACAAATTTTGAAAGGTTATAAATTCTGAAGGACCAAAACATGGAGTTATTATGTTTAACTTTTCAGTATATAAAATACAGTGGGTGGAGAGTGCTCAGTAGATAAGAGCATGTGCTTTACAATCATGCAGACCTGAGTTCTAATACCGAGCATCCACATACAAAACAAGGCGTGTCTGTCTGCACATGCCTGTAACCCCAGCATTGGTGGGTGGAAACAAGCTGATGTCTGGGGCCCACTGCCAACCAGCCTAGCCAAAACAGCATGCTTACAGTTCAGTGAGAAACCCTGTCTCCATCTCCTGTGCCACTCTGCTCATGTGCATGCACTACGCATATATAGCCCATATACAAGTACAGCCCAGCCCACCCCAGCATATATACAAAATGTAATATATCTTCATATTTAAAATCTTCAGTGGATATTACCAAACTGTTAGTGGGCGATGTATTCAGTCTCTTTCTTTGTTTTTCTTGGGTGATGACATTCAGAGATAAAGACTTCCTTCATCCTCCATGTGTAAGTTCATTTTAATATATCCTTTAGCAAGGTTGCCCTAAAAATAACTGAAAGAACATTGGGACTCCAATAATGAAGGTCTAAGTTCAAATACTACTTGCTAGAATCTGGTGACCTTGTACAGTTCATTTAAATGTTGGGGTCTTTCTGGTTTTAATCTGTGAGATGGGGCTAACAATAACCATCTGTGAGATTTTTTTTGACATTCAGTGAATTATAGGAAAATTTGAGAAATATTAAAATGTGAATAAAATGGTGATTTTATCCTCTAATGAATGCTTGATAAATTCTGTTTCTCAAAGGCAACATCCTTGCATTTTGAGGGATGACTGTGCATATATGTAATGTAGTATGTCAAAAGTGACTCCATTTCTGCTGTGCATTTACTCCAACACACCTAGAATTCTAATGCAAACATTAGCAAAACAAAGCTGCCACAGCAATGTTAGTATCAGGATACTGGAATTATAGTGTACTGATATTTGAGCAAATCAGTATATTTTATGTATCTTTATATTCTTATTTTTCTTGGATACAAAATATAGCACTTTGGGATCTTACTGAAAATGAATTTATAATACCAGAAATCTCCAAATTTCTACTTGAATTTCTCTGATTTTTCTGTTATTCCTGCCTTTAAGAATATAAAGTTCAAATAATCTGTATGATAAAATCTTTTTATTGAAAATAGATTATTATATAATATATCCTGATTACAGTTTCCCTTCCTTCTATTCCTCCCAGTTTTTCCCCACTTCCACTCCCCTGTAGATCCATGCCCTTTCTGTCTCTAAATAGGAAAGAACAGGTTTCTAAGAGATAACAACCAAACATGACAAAATAAAATATAATAAGATTAAGCAGAAACTATTTATTATAGTGAAGTTGGACAAAACAACTCAACAAGAGGAAAAGAGTCCCAAGAACATGAATAAGAGTCAGAAACCCACTTGTTCTCATAGTCAGGAGTCCCATAAAAATATTAAGCTAATAGCTAAAATATATACATAGAGGGACTTGTGTAGACCCATATACGTCCTGCACTTGCTGCTTTAGTCTCTGTGAGCTCCTATCCACATTGCTTAGTTGATTCAGAGGGCCTGTTCTCCTGGTGACCTCCATCCTCTCTGCTTCTTGGTACCCAAGCAGTGTCAGGTATGGGTTACTTCCGGTAGAGTGGGCCTAAGTTAAATCAAACATTGATTGGCTACTCCCACAAATTCTGTGCCACCATTGTCCTAGCAAATTTTGAAGGTAGGAAAGATTGTAGGTCAAAGGTTTTGTGGCTGAGTTGGTGTACACTTTTCTCTTTCAATAGCTACAGAGTACCTTCCCATACCAAAGACACTAGAACATAGGGGTAAAGGCTCCATGTAGGCATAAGCTGAGCTTCACCATGTTCAATGAGTTGTGTGGATGTTGTTCTCAGCAGTGAGGTCCTGATGTCAGTTTGCAGAGAGCAACCCTTTGTCTTAGCATCAGTCTGGGTTGTTTGGAGATTTCCACAGGGCTCCCTTGGCCAACAACTCATCTGAAGGAAAACCAGTCCTGCCACTGGAGGCTGTGACTGGCTACAAAAGATAGCCAGTGTATACTCTATCTCCCATGACTGGGGGTCCTCATTAGGATTACCTTCATATATTCCAGCAAGACTCCACTACACTAGTTTTCTACTGAAATACCCCCCAAGTACCCCCCAGTTCCAGCCACTCTCCATGTATTATCTCCCTCCACCCCATTCCCCCACACCTGATCCTCCTTCTGCTACCATCTGTTGTCCTTTTATTTAATTGTTGCTGCCTTTTTAAGCCATGGCTGTCTGAATCAGCAGCTGCAGCTCCAATGCTACCAGCAATGGTTAGGCGGTTAGGCCGCAAGGGCTGTGGCTGGAGGGAATTCTGTTCCCTAAGGCTCCTACTCTTGCAAAGCTATTAAGGAAACATAAATAAACCTCTGACCTTCTAAAGAACTCAAGATTCAAAGCTTAAGGTGGAATTCTGCTCTTCAGAGAGTTGAATAGCAGATAGCTCACTTCCTCTCCTTGCTCCTGTCCTTCAAAAAGCCCTTGAGCTTCTCCTCGCCCCTCCTTAAAAATCCTTCTCCACCTGGCTCCTCCCTACCACTTCCTGTCAGTTTGTTGCTGACTCAGTCTCCTGACCACAGGTGAATTTTATTTAATCAAACACATCTTTGCATCATTAAACAAATGTTCCAGAACATAAACAAAAGTAACACACCTTAAAATAATATTCTACAACATTTCCCATTTTTTGTCTAAACAAAAAAAAAATGAAAGGCTTTAACTTTAACATAATAAGACTGTACACAATAAAAATAATTTATCAAGTAAAGATTATATTCACAATATAGTGAATTCCAGTTCATTTGTGTCTGACAAATTAAAAGAAAATAATCTATTATCTGTCCTATCTTAATGAATCTAAAGTTTTATACCTAATTTACTCTCTATCATAACTAAAAAAAACTGCGACTATAACTATCTAGTCTTCAACTCCGTCAAAGACCCAGAAGGATGTAATATCATCTAACAACAGAGACATTTGGCTACCTGGACAGGCAGTTTCTCTGCAACATTGGGGCATCCATCCTCAACCCACAGGCCCAGAATATCTGGCAAAATTTTCAGTGAAGCAGGAAATTTGAAGGACTGATTTGCCTTGTATTGGAAAAGTTCGTCAGCTGCTTTCCTTTGTGCCCTGCAGAATATCTGGCAGACTCTTCAAATGTTGTTTGTTTTTGCTCTTTTATGGGTCCACCACCTGGCTCCCAAAATAATCATACACAGAGGCTTATTCTTAGTTATAAACATCTGACCTTAGCTTCACTTAGTTTCTAGCCAGCTTTTCTTTACCCATTTACCTATTGCCTCTGGCTTTTATCATTCTCTTACTTCTGTAAATCTTACTCTGTGGCTTGCTGTGTAGCTGGGTAGCTGGCCTCTGGAGTTCTCTTTCTTCTCTGGCTCCTAGCTCTCCTCCCAGATTCCTCCTTCTATATATTCTCTCTGCTAGCCAGCCCCACCTATCCTTTGTCCTGCCTTGCTATTGGCCATTCAGTTCTTTATTAGACCATCAGTTGTTTTAGACAGGCAAAGTATCACAACTTCACAACAGAGTTAAATAAATGCAACATAAGTGAAAGTAATACACCATAAAATAATATTCTACAACACTATTCTGTAAAGCAGGAATTTTGAAGGACTGTTCTGCCTTGTTTTGGCAAAGTTCAGCAGTCACTTTTCTCTGTGTCCTGTGGAATATCTGACAGACTCTTCTGTGAAGCAGGAATTTGGAAAGACTGTGCTGCCTTGTTTTGGCAAGGTCAACAGTTCTTTTTCCTATGTGTCCTGCATATCCAGTCTACACAGCACATTGTCAGCAGTTGAAGACAAGAACAGTTTCTTTGCCCAATGGCTAACCTTGCCACAATAAAAGCAAACTCCATAAGGAGTTTCTTCAATGCTCATCATCTTCTCTGAAGTAAATTGGTGCTGTGAAGAACAGATGGGTTTCATTGTCATGAAAAATTTTAAATTGACAAAACATTTTAAATGCCATATTCTATAGGTCTTTGAAGTATTTGAAGACCATCTATATATCTAAAATATATCTCTGTATGATCTTGAAAACATACCTAACATTATCTACAAATCTGTTATAAATAATGACTACCCTATGTTTCTTGATTATCTAATATAGTTCATAATAATAGCTTCCAAAAACTAGAACTTTACCTTACATTTTTAAATTCACTGCATAGGTACAATACCTTAAACAAAAGAGTATACATATATATATATATATATATATATATATATATATATATATGCTATAACAAAAATGACCTTAAATTTGTATTAATATACGAAAGTCCTTCAAACAAGAGTAGAAACATATATACAGCCTGTTGTAACAAAAATTACCTTAAATTTGTATCAATATACTATATTCCCCTAAATGATAACAAACATCCATAGCCCACCAAATAACCAAAAGCCTCCCACACTCCTCTTGGGAATGTGAATGTCATTTTCTCCAAACTGCTTCCTGCTTGTCTGTTGGCGAAACATTTTTAGGGTCCCAGAGAGAAAAGTTTGAGATAATGACCAAGTCCTGGGAAGATCAGCAGTAACCTTTGCTGATAGATATCATCTGTCAAGTTTCAGGAGGTCTCGCCTGATGAAACCTGATCCATATTAACCCTGAAGGAATTCACAGCCTCTCATCTCCTGTGGGAACAAAACTCCAAGCATTTTTGATTTCCATTTGACAAATATATTTTTGACTTTTTAAAAGTTAAGACATTCCCTAAAGTATATAGGCTGATTTACTTCAACAATCCCTCTTTCAATTTCAGGTCTCTTTGCAGCTATCCTTTGCTTTTCAACAATCAAAAATATTCAAAATCAATGCAATAACATATAGAATTCAGACTCCCTATGTATTTTCCATCTTATGTGCCTTTTTTCTTTTACTCTTTAAAGACTTTATTTTTAAACTATTTCTTTCTTTCTGTGATTGTCTATATCCATTTCCTTTTTTTTCCCCTTAAGCCCATGCCATTGTTAAATACACTGGAACCTGTTTAGAGGACTTTTTCCATCTGGACCTCTTTTATTATGTATCTTTTAGACTTGTTTGACGTGTGAGCAAACTTTAAACTGCTAAGCTACACCTAGATCCTCCTCGAGCAGCTCTCAGCTGGCTCCGTCTGTGTCATGAAAACCAAGTGTGAAACTTGTTCCCACTTAATGTACTAGCTGATCAAGGCCTCACTGACAAGCAGAAACTTTTTTTAAAGCTTTCTCAGGCATTATGGAAATTCAAGCGCTACATTGGTTTGCCAAAATGTTGTTGATTGTTTTTTGCTCTTTTGGGGGCCCCTCCACCCAGCTCCTAAATAAATCACACATGGAGGATTATTCTTAATTATAAATGCCCAGCCTTATCTTGGCTTAATTTCTTGCCAGCTTTCCATAACTTAAATTATCCCATTTACCTTTTGCCTCTGGGCTTTTCCTTTTTCTTCCTTCTGTAAAATTTAACTCTTACACTGTGGCTTGCTGTATAGTTGGTTGGCCAGTCCTTGATGTCTTCCTCCTTCTCTGGATCCTTCTTTTTCCTCTTATATATTCTCCCTGCCTGCCAGCCCTGCCTATCCTTTCTCTTGCCTTGCTATTGACCATTCATTTCTTTATTAGACCATCAGTCTGCCCTAAAATCTATTCTGTTTCCTGCTTTCAGGGAGATCCATGCATCCCCACTAGACCCCATCTTTACCTAGCCCCTCTGGGTCTACAAATTGTAGATTGGTTATTTACTTAATGGTTAATATCCACTTTAAAGTGAATATATACAATATTTTTCTTTCTGTGTCTAGATTACTTCACTCAGGATGAATTTTTCTAGGATCATCCATTTGCTTGTAAATTTCATGACTGTTATTTTTTTAACAGCTGAGTAATGCTCCATTGTTCAAATGTACCAAATTTCCTTTCTGTTGAAGGACATCTAGGTTGTTTATAGTTTCAGGCTACTATGAATGAAGCTGCAGTGAACATGGTTGAGCAGTTATCCTTGTGATAGGATGGAGCATCCTTTGAGTATATGCCCAAGAGTTGTATAGCTGTGTCTTGAGGTAGATCTATTCCTAAATTTCTAAGGTACCATTATATTGATTTTCATAGTGGCTGTACAAGTTTTCACTCCCACCAGCAATGGAGGAGTAGTTCTCCTTGCTCCACATACTTTCCAGCATAAGCTGTCACTTGTGTTATTGATCTTAGCCATTCTGACCAGAGTAAGATGGAATCTCAAAGTAGTTTTGATTTTCATTTCTTTGATGGCTAAGAATGTTGAACATTTAAGTGTTTCAGCTATTTGAGTTTCCTATATTAAGAATTTTCTGTTTAGATCTGTACAACATTTATTTATTTATTTATTTATTTATTTGTTTATTTATTTATTTATTTATTTATTTATTCTTGTCATATATTATATCCTGAGAGCAGTTATTATGTTTAGGTATATCCTTTATATTCCTAATCTCTCCAGGAAATTATCATGAAGAGGTTTGAGATTTTGTCAGAGGCTTTTTCTATATTTAATGAGATGATCGTCTGGTGTTTTTCTTTCAGTTTGTTTATATGATGAATTATATTTACTGAATTTTGTTTATTGAACCATCCCTGTATCTCTAGTATGAGGCCTACTGGATCATGGTGGATGATCTTTTTGATGTGTTCTTGGATTCACTTTCCAAGTATTATATTAAGTATTTTTCATCTTTGTTCATAAGGGAAATTGGTCTGTAATTGTATTTCCTTGTGAGTCTTTATGTCATTTGGGTATCTAGGTAACTGTGGCCTCATAAAATGAATTGGGCAATGTTCCTTATGATTCTGTTTTGTGGAAGAATTTGAGGAGCGTTGGGGTTAACTCTTCTTTGAAAGTCTAGTAGAATTCTGCACTAAAACCATCTGAGCCTGGGCTTTTCTGTTTCACTAGGGTTTATAGGTCTATTTAAATTGTTTATCTGATCTTGATTTAACTTTGTTAAGTGGTATCTTATGATTCTCTGGATTTCCTCAGTGTCTGTTTTTACACCCCCCCCCCCTTTTTCATTTCTGATTTTGTTAATTTGGATATTCTCTCTCAGTCTTTTAGCTAGTTTAGTTTGTATATTTTGTTGATTTTCTCAATGAACCAACTCGTTTCATTGGTTCTTTGTATTGTTCCCTTTGTTTCTATTTTATTGATTTCAGCCCTCAGTTTGATTACTCCTTGTCATCTACTCCTCTTGAGTGTTCTGACTTCTTTTTGTTTAGAGCTTTCAGATGTGCTGTTAAGTTGCTCTTATGAGATGTCTCTATTTTTTTAATATAGGCACTTAGTACTATGAACTTTCCTCTTAGCAGAGCTTCCATATGTCCCATAAGTTTGAGTATGTTGTATATTCATTTTCATTGAATTTTTGATAGTCTTTAATTTTGTTCTTTATTTCTGTCCTGACCCATTTTTTCATTTAGTAGGGAGTTGTTTAGTTTCCGTGAGTTTGTAAACTTTCTGTTCTTCAGTTTTCATGGTGGTCTAATAGGATACAGGTAGTTATTTCACTTTTCTTGTTTCTATTGAGATTTGTTTTGTGTCCAAGTATGTGGCCATTTTAGGAGTTCTATGAGGTGCTAAGAAGAAGGTACATAGTTTCTTATGTATTTGGGGAAAAAATGTGCTGTAAATATCTGTTAGGTCCATTTGGTTTATAACATCTGTTGAGTCCAATATTTCTCTGTTTAGTTTTTGTGTGGATGACCTGTACATTGGTGAGAATGAGATATTGAAGTATCCCGCTATCAGTGTGTGAGAGTCATGTGATTTAAGCTGTAGTAGTGTTTCTTTTACAAACTTTAGTGCCCTTGTGTTTGGGGCACAGATGTTAAGAATTAAAATGTCATCTTACTGGATTTTTCCTTTGAGTACGTAGTAACACCACCCACCCACCCACCCCACCCCACCCCACCCCACCCCACCCCACCCCGCATCTTCTTGGATTAGTTTTGGTTTCAAGTCTATTTTGTTAGATATTAAAGTGGCTACACCTGCTTGCTTTTTAGATCTATTTACTTGGAATAACTTTTTCCAACTCCTTACTCTGAGATAATGTCTATCCTTGATGTGGAGGTGTGTTTCTTGGATGCAGCAGAAAGATCCCATTTTCACATTCATTCTGTTAGCCTCTTTTTTTATTGGAGAATTAAGATCATTGATATTGAGAGAGATCAATGACTAATTATTGTTGATTCCTGTGACTTTGTTGTTGTTGTTGGTGGTGGTGGTGGTGGTGTGTGTGTGTGTATGAAAGAGAGAGAGAGAGAGAGAGAGAGAGAGAGAGAGAGAGAGAGAGAGAGAGAGAGAGAGGAGTTGTGAATGTTTGCCTTCTTTTGTTTTGCTGTGTTTTCATGGGTATAGTTAAACTCCTTAGGTTGGAGTTTTTCTTCTAGCACCTTCTGTAGGGCTGAGTTTATAAATAGATAATGTTTAAATTTGACTTTTTCATGTAATATCTTATTTTCTCAAAATATCATGATTGAAAGTTTTGCAGGGTGTAGAAATCTGGATTGGCATCTGTCTGTAGTGTGTCTGTTGCACATCTGTCCAGGCCCTTCTGGCTTTTGGAGTCTCCATTGAGAATTCAGGTGTAATTCTAATGGGTCTGTTTTTATATGTTACTTGGTCTTTTTCCCTTGAAGCTTTTAATATTCTTTCTTTGTTCTGTATGGGTTTTTTTTGTTTGGTTGTTTTTTTTTTATGTGACTTGGGAACTTTCTTTTCTGGTCCAATCTATTTGTTGTTCTGAATGCTTCTTGTACCTTGGTAGGCATGTCCTCCTCTAGGTTAGGAAAACTTTCTTCTATAACATTTTCTGGGCCTTTGCTAGGTTTTTTTCTCCTTTCTCTATGCCTATTATTCTTAAATTTGGTCTTTTCACAGTCTCCCAGATTTCCTGGATGTTTTGTGTCAGGACTGTTTTAGATTTAACATTTTCTTTGACCAATGAATCTATTTCTTCTATCATATCTTGAATGTCTGAGATTTCTCTTCCATCTCTTGTATTTTTTTTTCCTGGTTTGCCTCTGTAGTTCCTGTTTGAATTCCTACATTTTTTATTTCCAGAATTCCCTCAGTTGGAGACTTCTTTATTGATTCTATTTCCAATTTCAGGTCTTAAACAGTTTTATTTATTTCCTTACACTATTTGTCTTTTCCTGAATTTCTTAAGGGATTTATTCATTTCCTCTTTAAGAAACTCTATCATATTCATAAAGGCTATTTTAAGTTTTTTTTTTTTCTTGTGCTTGAGCTATGTTAGAATATTCAGGTCCTGCTGTGGTAGGCTAACTCTAGTGGAGACATATTGCCCTGGTTGTTACTGTGTTTTAAAGCAGACATGTTGGCATCTGGGTTTTGGATGACTATAGGTCTAGGTGCTGATTTCTGGATTTCTCTTCCTAAGATGTATGTTTTGTTCCCTGGTTTCTGTTTCCTTGTTGATTTTCTGAGCATGGCTATGTGTTGCTCGTTTTCCTAGCCTGTTCAGCTGGTGTGTTCATAAGGAATGCCTGCTGATGTCAGAGGCTAGGGTACAGGGATGAATTTAAGGAAGGAAGGTTGGGAGAAGGTCTTTGTGATTTCTTGGGGATGGGGTCAGAGAGGAGAGAGAGACCACAACAGGTTTCCTGCTATAGAGATGGGGATGAGACTCGGGGGAACAGAGGAAGTGGGGAGTAAGAGGGGCGGGTCAGAGAAGGGGGGAGAGAAGAGAGAAAGAGGGGAGAAAGGTCTGCAATCAGCCTCCTTGGGGATGCCTGCTGGATTTGGGCCTGGGATACAGCAATTAGTTGGGGGAAGAAGGTTAGGAGGGGATGATCTGTGGAATCCACATGAGATGTGGGCAGACAGGAAGAACAGCTGTAGCTGGTGTTCTGTTACAATGCTAGGGATGAGACTGGGGCATTAGGTCTGATGGAAAAGAGAGAGAAAGAGAAGGTCTACTGGCAGCCTACCTGTTTTTTCTGGCAGGCATGCACTCTGTGCTAAAGTCTTAGCTTTAAGTTTGCGTCAAGCTCCTCCAAAGGCTAGAGGAAGAACTAAACATCATTCAAAGGCCTTCTTATGCTTAGGAAATTGTACATATTCTAAAATAATCATAATCATCTTGGCCTGTTCACTCTAGTTCTGTAAGTCATCCATCAAAAAGAATATTGAACTAAATAAAATATTGTCAGTTTTTATGTGGGAACACAAATAGACAACTTGAAGAGTTCCAGGCTAATGAAAGACAGAGTCTCCAAAAATGGTGGTTAGCACATAAGGAGCAATACCCAAGGTTGTCTGTCCTCTGACTTCCTCACACATTTACACACACACACACACACACACACACACACACACACACACACACACACGCATTTTCACGGGTAGGAATACACACACATACACACACGCATGCATGCACATGCAAACACTTAATTCTCTTTGAATGTTGTCTTTCGATATATAGAATTTTAGAAAGGATACCTTTATAGCCTATAGGAACATAATGATGTCATTTTATCATAGAATAATGTCCAGTGCTTGGTTAGAAGATGTCAAAGAACTGCAGTTAGTCAATTTGGGATGGCTATCTCAATAGCCTGTTGTAAATTTACTTTTTAGAATAAATTGCCACATATTTAGTGATAACTGTCATGATATTGATATTAGTCACATGAGTGTTAGATTTTGTCATATGGGGCTAGGTAGTGGTGGCACATGCCTTTAATTCCAGCACTTGGGGGGCAGAGCCAGGTGGATCTCTATGAGTTTGAGGCCAGCCTAGTCTACAGAGTGAGATCCAGGATAGGCACCAAAACAACACAGAGAAACCCTGTCTCAAAAAAAAAAAAAAAAAAGTCATATGGGAAACACTGGCACATTCAGCCATAATAAAATTAGCTAAAAATATATATGCATATATAACAAAATATGAAGTAAATTAAGAGCAAGGTAAATTTGATAAGAAAATCAGCCAAAACTATATGCATTTTTAAAAATTATTGAGACATTTTTAATCTTTGAAATGTTTTATATATAGTCATATATTTTTTATCTTTGAGACATTATATATATGCAATGTATATATAATCTTCAAACTTTGAGATTCTCTCTCTCTCTCTCTCTCTCTCTCTATATATATATATATATATATATATGCAATATATTTTGATCACATCCATCCCCCACTCCTACCCTCCAGCTCCCCCCATCCTTGCACTCACACAGCATGGACCCTTCCTTACTTTATGCTCTCTTTTTAATGTTTATTTTTAATAGCTAACTGCATCCAATTATTACTGCCTGGGTGTGGAAGTTATCTGCTAATGCATGGGCAACCTATGTGACTCTACCATCCCCAGCAACTGTCCATTGCCAGTACCTCCTCATCAAGGGATGAGTACCTGTGAGCTTCTCTTTCATCCATGCTGGCATTTTGAGTGGCTTGATCTTGTGCAGCTACTACAATTGCTGTGTGTTCATGAGTATAATAACTATGCATATCCAGAAGACAGCATTTAAAGGACTCCTTCTCATCCCCATCTTTTACATTCTTTCTGCCTCCTCCTCTCTGATGTTCTCTGAACCTGAGAGTAGGTGACAGTTAAATGGTACACATGTCCCATGTGCAATGAGCACTCATAGTCACTTACTATGAGTACTTTGACTCTTTACAAGTCCCTGCATAAACTGCTGTACAGTGCAAAAAAAAAGTTTCTCTGATCAAGCTTGAGAGCATCACAGCTCTACAAATATAACCATAAATATTAAGAAAGTAGTTTGACAAAATAACCATTTAGCAAAACAGCAATACCATGTTCCTTCAAGTCGGACCTATAACTTCCCCAGCATAAGTTTTCCTAGGTTTACAGACCAGGAATAAATTCCCTGCTGTGGAATTTATCGGAAGGTGGATGGTTACTCCCATAACAATGGTGCAACTGTTAAACCAGTGGCCACTTCTTGCCTGAAAGATCAGTATTACAGAATTCAGGGTAGAATGTTAAGTAAGACCTATTTCTCTACTACCCGTATGCATAGTATTTACTAGCACTGTGCGTACTAGCCAATAGGGAGAAAGTTTCTCAGTTATAGACTAATTTCTATATGCAGCCAGAGGATGTATATGGTTCCTTTAGAAATAGAGCAATGGCAATATACTGTATTGTTTGTGGGGATTTCTGGGGAAAACCACTTATCAATAACTTGTAGTCTGCTTAGCATGGTGGCCTAATTAGGCCAAATGTAACAGAGGGACGGATTCTGTGAACCAGGCAGAATAGGACTTTGGGTTACTATCACAGGAGTAATGGCAAGTTTCCCTTCATGCAATCACAATGGCTTTTGTTTTCCAGGAGACCCATCTATAGACTCTCAGAGGCTTATTCTCTTTAATGGAAGTAATGCAGTTAATCTGTGTGAAACCTCAACAGATTTGATATTAAATTTCACATAAAAAGTTGGTAATTAATGGCAGTCTTCACACATAATTAGCAATGAACTTTGAACAGGGCCTGCCTAGGGGGAGTAGGATCATAGGATTCTAGAATTCTAGAATCATTTCATTCTGGTAGGAGAGGCACAGGTCCCTTCCTTTGTTGAATAGTTAAGAGTAGATAAAGTCAGTAGCCAGGGATCTTTCTGCCAGGGTCTGTAGAAAAGCTGGGACTAGAAACAAGTGCCCAGTTCTGGTGTAACTTGCCTTTCACTGTGGAGTTTGACTTCTTCATTTCTAACATTAGAGTCACGCTCATAAAATGATTTAGGGCATTATTTCTTAACCAAGTGTTTCACCACTCTGGTAACATCAGTGACAAACATTCATGTAGCACTTTCCCTGATTATTCATTATAGTCTGTCTTTTAGATATTAATGCCTTTATGAACCTGATACTATGTTTTTATCAGAATTGGCAGCTAGAACTAAAGCACAGTGAGACTGAGAAAATCTGGGTGGAAACAAAGTCAGTAAATGGTAGAACCTAGTTTCAAACCCAGGCCTAAGGGTTCGAGAATTCATACCCTGTGCTATGCAACTTTGCAAACACTTAGTTATATAACCATCGGAAATAACATGGATAAATTCGCTGTGCTCAAAACAAACAAACAAACAAATAACCAGAAAAAGCAAAATGCACAAGAATTGAAGAAACCCCTTTATTTAAAAAAACAAAGTTGGGACAGTTGGCTGTCTACATAAAAAGGAAGGAACTGAGAGAGAGAGAGAGAGAGAGAGAGAGAGAGAGAGAGAGAGAGAGAGAGAGAAGAAAAGCTATGGTGAAATGAAGTGTTGCTTGCTTGCTCTCAGTGACTGTGAGCAAGGTTAGATCTAAAGGGCAGAACTGAGAGGACACAGTCATGGCTGAGCACTGTAGCACAGTGGGTCAGAGTAGACAGCCTTTGTAGGCAGCCGTTCTCTTGGTGTCAGGCTGCTTGAATGCCACTAATGCTAGGGACAGGATTGGTCCTCTCAAGTAGTCAATGGAACACACTATGTTCAGTTGGGCCAGAGTTAAAGGACATCATTATATTTATTCTGAAGCTGTATTATAAAGCATTTAATGACCAGAGCTGCAAATAGTTCTAACTCTGAATCTTCACACTGTCCTTTATTAGTATCATGAATTTAGTTAAGTGCTGTGGGATAGTCTGTATGTCAAATGTGTTGCTCTGATTGGTCAATAAATAAAACACTGAGTAGCCAGTGGCCAGGCAGGAAGTATAGGCGGGACTAACAGAGAGGAGCATTGAGAGAACAGGAAGGTAGAGGGAGACATTGCCAGCTGCCTCCATGACAAGCAGCATGTGAAGATGCCGGTAAGCCACGAGCCACATGGCAAGGTATAGATTTATAGAAATGGGTTAATTTAAGATATAAGAACAGTTAGCAAGGAGTCTGCCACAGCCATACAGTTTGTAAATAATATAAGCATCTGTGTGTTTATTTTATAAGTGGGCTGTCAGACTGCCGGGGCTCGGCGGGACCTGGAGAGAATACTCCAACTACAAATGGCGCCCAACGTGTTGGCAAGAGTTTCCACCTAAAACCTGAGAAAAAAGATTCTAAAACAGAGCTAAAAAACAGTTCCTAGTTGTCTCTCTCAAGTTAGTGGCAGCCTGCGTGTTTGAGTTACTATGGCGGGTTCCTGGCATGCGTGCTCGACCTGCAGTATGGCAGGAATGAGGCCTCTGCAAGTGGCACATTAAGCTGGGCCTCTGCAAGAGGCATGTTAAGCTGCGTGGTGGATTTAGTCTTTATTAGTACAAAACAAAAAAAAAGAGGTTTCTGGCCTACACACTGCTTTGATAGAAGCATAGACCCACTATTTCTGAGAGTTGATGGCTCCCAGAGCTGGTGGAAAACATACCACCTCCATGTTGGGAAGCTGAAGTGGGCGGAGCCAGCAGCCACAGCGCTGTTTCAGTCTTAAAATGCTGCAATTTAAAGCAGTAGGTTCAAGGTAATATAAAAAATAAGCCACGTAAAGATGGCTACCACACAGAGAATCTGGATTATGTTCTCTTTGATATTCTTAACTGAAGAAAAACATTTGATTGCAAAAGCTGTTGAGGTATGCCAAATGTATATTTTAAAGGTACCTTGACTTCAAAATTTGGATGTAAGGATGTGTTGCTTTGGAAAGGAGGCTCTGCTTTTGTTTCCACAGAAAGCCCGAGGCTATGGATTTGTTCCAGATTAAGATACATCAGGTTTGACCAGCCAAGACCCCCTGAAAGGTCTCCGATGACCCCAAGGCCCAGATGATCCAATATCCAGAACCGTTTCAAGGCAACTGGCTCAGACAATACACTCTCACAGACTACTCCATAATCCTAAAATTTTCTTTGTGTCCCCATAAGATACAGCGCCCCCCTCCAGCAGGAAGTAGTAAGAGAAACTATGCCCAAATTTCCAAATATACCAAGCTGGCTTTGGAGATGTGTAAAAGTTAAAACCTTCCTTTTTTTTAAAAAAAAAAAAAAGAAAAAAGGGAAGTGCTGTGGGATGGTCTGTATGTCAAATGTGTTGCTCTGATTGGTCAATAAATAAAACACTGATTGGCCAGTAGCCAGGCAGGAAGTATAGGCGGGACTAACAGAGAGGAGAACTGAGAGAACAGGAAGGTGGAAGGAGACACTGCCAGCCGCCTCCATGACAAGCAGCATGTGAAGATGCCGGTAAGCCACGAGCCACATGGCAAGGTATAGATTTATAGAAATGGGTTAATTTAAGATATAAGAACAGTTAGCAAGAAGTCTGCCACGGCCATACAGTTTGTAAATAATATAAGCGTCTGTGTGTTTATTTTATAAGTGGGCTGTCAGACTGCCGGGGCTTGGCGGGACCCAGAGAGAAAACTCCAGCTACAGTTAAGTTACCTGATCCTTTTCTGAGTTCCAATTTCTTCATCTGTAATGAGGATAATTGTACTAATCTCCTAAATTCATGGTGAGGAGGAGTAAATAATATCAGTCTGTAAAATGCTTAACACTGTGCCAGGCACATAGTAATATTAAACATTTTAGAAATGAAAATTTCATTAATTTTTCAAATATGAACTATAATTCTAATTATTCTCTTATATGGAAAAGAAAGCATGGCCTAGCAGGTAATAATAAGTAGGACTTTATACCTATCAATCTCTCACTGCTTTTGGATAAGGGACCTTGAACTCTGAAATGTGAATAGTGCTTATAAAGGAAGCTTTGTAAATCAACTTATTTAAAATGCAGTGGAGCAGCTTATGATTTAAAAGCATCCTGTGGTGAATCCTTTTATAATGCGAATAATCATCTCCTAATTTATCTGTTCTGTAAGTTCAGAATTTGGCTTAGTGTGTCTTCTTAAAGCAAAGAGTACACCTGCACTCTTGCTCTTACAAGGGAAGTAGTACTTTCATGCTGGGAAGACTTTCAGAAAAATACAGGGTGCCTCTTGGATTCAAGATGGCAAAGGGCAGTAACTACAGAATCACACAAGGCTCCTGTTGTCAGGAAGAACATTAATTGTACTTTGTGAGGCATACATTTTTAATGAGCGTGCATCCTCATGTAGGTCAGTAGACCTAGACTGTCATGAGGATCACTGAAGCCTAGGAGTGTTGCCTGCATTGAAGAGCTAGTTACTGAAAAACAATTTGCCTCATGCCTCCTTTTTCTAAAATTTCACTGGAACTCAACATGAACTGATGACATGCCACACAGATCCCTAGGAAAAGCCAAGCAGTGTGGGAAGCTGTGCAGTAGAAAGAGCAGTATGGGCTAGAAACTGGGATAAGACTGCTCCATAGGAACTGCACAGGAGACACTCAAGGTGTCACTCCTTCTGTGTGTTTGTTTTCTAATTGTATTCTAATCACATTGGGTGTGCTTCTCACATGTGACTTCTGACTAAAAACTTTTATCAGTCTGATTCATAAAATAAGGTGGACTGTTTTGTTTGAGTCCAATAAAAAGATTAGAAAAAAACATATAAAGAACACTTATGAATAGTTAAGAGCTTTTCTTATCCCAATCAACAATGCTTGTCACTCTGCCTCAGATTGAGCCCTCTTTTTTCCAGATGTGAAGATTTATGAAAACATTTTATTTAACTGTGATATAGAGATGAATATCAAAGTGGGCAAACTCAAACCAAATGAGTCCTTTCTACCATTAGCCAGCAAACATTGACCTGTGTTTGGAGAAACATGGGTGTATTTGAGATAAAATAACCTTTCCCACAAATTAATTATATCTAGGACTAAAATAATTACATCTTTTCATTGATTCTTTTTATTTCCCCAGTATCCATGGGAATTTTGCCAATTCTTCATAGAGAGATTTAAGCTCATTCATACCAACTTGGATGAAGTACACTTTAAATATATGCCTGCAGCTCTGTCCTCTGCATGATGAATGGGACAATACCATGTATCAAATTCACAAACATAAACTATATGGTGCTTTTCAAAGCTGGGTTCTTAAAAACTCAAATGACTACTTTGTTAGATCTTGAAGACCACTTCAAACTTTCTGTACTTTTCATGCTTGTTCCAATCCACCCAGGATGTTGAGTGGAACTATAATTCATAAATGACAGATGTATCTGGTATCAAATTGAGAATTTAAAACATTTTATACAGATTCAGGAGTTATAAAGGACTACTATATAAGCCTTGAATATTTTTATTTGTCAAAAAATGTAAGCAGATTTTTAAAAGAGACTCACGAACTTAAATCAGCTAAGGGGTAATGAAAGTGTAAGTTTAGCCAAGTTGGAAATTCTGGCAAAACCATAGTATTCCAAATCATCTTCAGACTTGAACTGCCAAACCTAAAGACACTAAAGCCATCGTATCTGACAATATGTGCTACAGGCTACCATGGTGCCATAGTGACCATACACAGAGCAGAAAAATCATTACATTACAAAGATAAAGAAACAGTTTATTCGTTTATTCATTTCAGTTCTCCAGAAGAAAACATGCTCTTTGGCATGTAATTTCTAATTTTTAATGTTTAAAGACAAAGCCTTTTTACCCTTCCAGTGTAATAAATACTAAAAATAAATAACGTGGTAACAAACCATTTCTATTTTCTTAATGTATGTTGGGAAATGATTTAGTCTTTCAAAAGCAGTTATCATTAGAGATAGAAGATAATATAAATATTAAAATTCAAAAAATATAAAACCACATATAGAGAAATTCTAGAGTAATATAATTTAAAATTTATTATATCATATCAAAACTAAACATAAGATGATCTTCTGTACACAAAGAAGAGTCAAGAAATATTGAGTATACATTCAGTCTTATTGGAGTGTCACCCAGAAGATCCCCTAAGATCTCATGGCTCTTATGTTTCTGAAATCTATGTGTACAACCCACAGAACAAGAAAATTACAAAAGAAAAATTTGAAAATTATTTACCTCTGTATTGAAGTAGAAGATAAGAGTTCCATAAGTTATACAAAGGCAGAATATATTTTCTAAAAAAAATACTTGGTTTTATTTCTGGAGAGTGGAGAACTCATAAAAGCCCAAGAGCACCCTCTAGTGAAACTTCTGTAACAGGCCTAAGGGGGCTTTCTCTTGACCTCTACTATCCCTTCCAAGTGACCTTTGATTTTCCCATATGCAAATGCTGGATTCCTATTATCTGGCCTTAGCAATTTGCAGATCACAGAGAAGGTGGGATGCTTGGAAAGTACATCTCGTGGTAAAAATACTTAACTTCTAGGATCTGGTATCCATTGTTCTCATGATTTTGTTTGTTTTTACTCATAAAATAGAAGTCTGTGACCAACTAACTCTAATATCTGATAAAATAATTTTCAAACTAATTAAGGAAATATAAGCAGTAGAAGTATATAACTCATTTGTACTTTTGGATTCTTTATAGCACAGCCAGGAACATTTTTATATTTCCAGTATCAGGAATATGGCTAAGTATAATATGGTGATTTCTGGGGGGTGACAGGGTTGTGAATGGGTGGATAAAGGAACTCTAGATTTGACAGTATACACTGTATGCATATATTCAATATTAAATTGAATTTTATAAATATGTACAATTGATGTACATTAATCAACAATTAAGTAATTAAGTACTTCGAAAATTTAGGAAAATGATTAAATATTTTATGTATGTGCTTCTGTATTTTAGAAAGACGAGTATAAAGAGACTGTCTTAACTGTAAATTAGTTTAAGCTGTGAGTATATCATTCACATAGATTAGTAACTATTTCATAACAGTTGAAACAAGGTTAATTATTACTTGACTTTATAAACAAGTTGACATAAAGTGCTGCAGTTGGAAGGGAACTTAGAGATCTAAATCTTTCCACTTCAGACAGAGGAAAAGCCCTGGTGTACCTAAATGTTAAGCAACTTGGCAAGATGGTACAAGTGGATAATGACAGCATTAGGGTACAACAGAGACTCCTTGTGCTCATTCCAGTGTTCCAAGTGCTACAATAGCCCCATTATTAAAGAGTTTGTAATGTGATTGCATAAGTTCATTCTCACTGATGTTGGACAATTCTTCATGCTTAGAGTAAAAGTGTGTATCTTACGAATACTTTTCTTATTCTGTCTGCACTCTCATATAATGGAGTAAGTTACTTTGTGGGTGACTTCCAGGCAGAAGATAAATTCATGGTCATTAATAAGTTGTGTTTATTCTTGAAACACTGTGCCACACTGTTTGCCTTGTGACTGACCCTTCAGTCAGATTAATATTCTAGCATTACTAGTAACCATTCCTGTGAGTCTCCACTTCAGATTCACATGTGTTATAATGGTTTTACCTCTTGGTGTTTACAGAACTATTATATAATCAAATAAGTAATGGGGAATATTGTTGCCACTCATTAAATTGAGTGTATGTATTGAATATTGGCATCTAAATTTTAAAGAAAACAGGGTATTCTTTGGTTTATTCAATAGAAGTCAGAGCAATAACTCCATTTAAAAAAAGACTTTTAGGTATATTATATGATTTCTTGAAAATAAGCAAATACGTATTTTTCCCTTGGAAAATAACCAAATTTTCTATGTATATATACTTGAGAATTACTATATTAGAAATGGTATTTTGGCAAGACATAATCCACATCAGTTCAGAAGTATATAATTCATTCATGTCTAGTATTGCCCACATTCTTAATCTTGGCTTTAACTTTAGTCTTAATACCTATGTATGCCTTTCATCACTGTTAATGATTGGAAGATGAGATGGCTATTTATGGCAAATTAAGGTATAATGTCTTAATTTCAATTAAATTTTTAAAATAGCTAATTTAGTGAATTTTATTTCCATTTATTTGCCTGCTATACTATTCCTCAAAAACAATCAGGTTCTTTTGTTTGTTTTAAGAATCATAAAGCCAGCAGATTTTGGAGCTAGAAGTGATCATGGCTATCATATAGGCTGGCCTCTTCATTTTTGAGGTGAATAAATCAATATTACACAAGAGAAAGACACTCTAAGTGTTTGATTTACAACTTGACTTTCAGGAAGAGACATATCTTTTTTTCCCTAAAAATAGTTGACTCTGGAGAACAACTGTTCAGTTTTCCGGACCCAAAAGATTGACCCACACTGTGTTGTCTATGCATGGACTATGCATACTGCATTAGAACTGCCCACTTAACAGCACAGTGCAGCCTGTTTGCCTGGCCAGCTTTCTAACTCCTGTCCATTTGCAATGATGCTAAAGACCACATTGAAACCCGTAAGTGAGTACTGCTAAGTCGATTTCGTCTTTAGCTGCAAGTCTAAACAGTCTCAGTAATGAGGCTGCATGGTCTCTGCATGGTCTACTAAATATTTTTAGGAAGTGGAAACCCCTTCTGGAGTTCTGAGAGAAACATCACTTCTAAAATGCCTTTAAAAGTACTCCAGCATAAACATTGCAGTGGAACATTTCATTAGCTTTTTGAGAACAATAAAGAAATGTGGAGCATAATAGGCTAATATGTTTAAGTGGCCTTGGTAGAACCCTACTTAACTCAGTGGGATTTTCTGCAGCATGCAGAGGTGGAAAACCATTCCCTCCATACATATTGTGTGGGACTGCCTCCTTCCTCGTTGCATGCAGTGTATATCAAAGAGAAGTGACTTTCCACCTGTAATTCTGAAATGAAGAAAATCTCAAAATACAAGTTTTAGAAGCATCAATATTTAGATGAGATGATCATTAACCAACAGTGCTAGTCTTTGGCATTCTGGATTACTGCAAGGAATAAATTGAATATTAGCATTTCCCAGCCTCTTACAGCTAACATTGCCATCAGGGAATTAAGATCCTAAAATACCTAAGAAAAAGACATGATGTAAGCCAAATCCTATTGGTTACAAATTACAAAGTCTAATTCAACTAATGAAAAATTATTTTGCTGCTTATGCTGCAAATCTATCCTGCCAAATATTTGAATGAAGTAAAATGATAATTTAATAAAAAATGAAGTGGTAATTTTGTAGTGATTGTATTAGGATTCAAGTAACTACACACTGAGTACACTGCTGGACTTGCAGTATGATCTTCGAATACTTTCAGCTCTTAGGGCTTCTGTTTTCTCCAATATAAACTGGGACTCATTAATCCTAGGGACACTGTGATCCTTGTAATTTGCTTAAGCTTTTAGGGAAAAATGTAAATTAAGTGTACAATTACAATGTTTTAGGCAAGTTTGAATAGATCAAACGGATAACAAATTAAAAGTATTAAGTATTTTCCTTTATGCAAATAAATTGTCATCATAAAAACTCATTGGAAAGTCTGAATTCATGTTCATGTGACATTGAATTAATGATACAAAGAAACAGCCTTTTGAGTGACAGACAGCTCGAGTGGCTGAAGTAGCATATTTAAGCCATTATGTTTGTTTGTTTCACTTACTGTCAAACCTTGTCTTCAAAATACTATCAACTAGTTATATTGATAGATGGAATCTGTCTTTCAATTCCAGGATGTGTTTTCTATCAAATTTTCTCTTCATTGGTTTTTGGAGTCTATATGCAAAATAACATAAACACAAATGTAAAACCCAACTGTAATTGTTTCTTAGCAATTGGGGACATCATAAATTCCTTAAGATGTATACTTATACTTGTATTGTAAATATCAGCAGAGCCACTCAGTAGGAGTGTGAAAACGCTAAACAAAACTTATTGAAAACAATGTGTATGCTCCCCTTCTCCCAGAAGATCGTCTCCTAGCTACCCTATTTGCTCCAAATGGAATCTCACAGAATGCTCCTGGCTCTCCACGTTAGTCCAACAAAGAATCAAGTGGGTCTATTTTAAAATTTACCCTGAAATATGTTTTCTAGTTTTGAAATTCTGATTTTGTGCTTTGCTTGTGTAATTCAAAAACAGCTTTAGTTTAAAAACAAAAATTGGCAAAAATACTAGTGCATTATGTGTTCTAATCACGTATGGTGTTTTGAAAAAGACTCAAAATTGACAAAAGTGTTTCATTGTAATTACAGTTCAAATGCATGGATTTTCTTTCTCATAGATTGTATAAAATAAAATAAAAACCACAGACTTCTTAAATGAATAGTATATGAATATTAAATTGTATAATTATGCTATAACATAAAGTACAACAGATATACAGGTAACATAAATTTTCATAGTATGTTTTTATGTCCTTGATTTAAGGGAGTTTTGAACTTTTTAGTTTATATTCAAGGCTATAATGTAATTTAGCACCAGTTTTTAAAGTTTGTGGACTTCTCAGAAATTTTTTTCCAGTGACATGGTTAATACTCAAACTCTACTATCAGTGGGCCAAATTTTCTCTTTCATAGAGTTCCTTGGTTTTTTTCCTGTGAGAGCTTTTTTTTTTTTTTGATAATATATAAACATAGAAAGAGAAGTTTCTTTGGCTCATATTATACTCGTGAGACAATGATGATGCCGAAGTCCTTTTCAAAATCAGGACCTTTGTAGAGCTTGCCCAGGTATTCTTAGCCAAAATCTCCGTCTCATTGTACACTACTCCAGGGCAACATGTGGTGTGCCAGCTGGATGCCCTCCCTACATGCCTCAGGTGGCCACATTTCAATGGTGCCTATAGAGCACAGGCCAAATTCTCATTCTCTGTGTTAATCAGTGGGAGAATTCCCATAGAAAATGGGATGGAAGCATATTTCAGGCAAACTCTAAGAGATCAGCCAGGTGATTAGTCAGGACATTTTAAGTTCAGTTTTTATGTAGAATTTCTATGGCATTATCTTAGCTGACAGATCTATGCTAGAAAATTTTAGAGATATTTGGAATTTGAAATATCTTTCAATTCCACTGTGATTATTTTAAAGAGAATTCCACAGTATTTTCCTTAGATACAGTAAGAGCTCATATTGATTTATAAGTTCAAAGACAATTGGCAAACCTATTAAATCAATCTGATGGAAACATTCTCTCATAATTTTGAAAGGATCTGAATTAGATTTACTGAAGTCTCATTGTAATGCTGTTTTCATTTAAATCTGGTCAATTCTACAAACATTTAGAAGTATGTACTGTGTGTAAAATCTATAGTAGATACTTTCAGTAGTTCTATATATAACCTCATAGTAATTAAAATATTTTCCCATTTATTTTCTTGTTTATGGTGAGGATTTACCCTTTAATTATTTCTTACATATATTGCCGGAATTTCAGATATATACTTCAGATTTAGGTAGAGAATTTGTTCTGTATTTCTTTATTTTAAGTGATCTTGGAATCTGTTGTAGAAAGACATTTAGTTTTCTTTGAAGGAAAAATAAAGACTTACAATTTTGTCATATAAACTAGCTAGGGTTGGAACTAGTGCATTTTGTCGGGTTTTCTGTTATTTCACTTGACATTAGGCTCAGTTATGAGTGCATTTTTAATTACCTAATTGAAACTATTCTTAAATTCAGCTAAACATAATATGTTATTTACTACATTTAAGGAAATATTGATTTATTCTATTCCATATAATTTTCATAAAATAAAAATGTGATTTCAGAAGCTCTTCATTCCTGATGCTTACCATTCTATTAAATGTTACTGCTTTATCTGAATACTGTAAATGCTGTGCAGCTTCTGGAGAATTGATCTAGAAGCTGTTCCATTCCACTTACTATTATTGCTACTATTCTTGCATTTAATTCATGATGGCATTTTTTACTAATGTGTTGCTGTTATGTTTTTGATAATTGCTATCATCTTCCTCTGAGGCCTCCTTTTAAATACTTGAAAACAACCTAATTTTACTTTGATGTATCAATTTTATTTGACTTAGTATTGAAGTAGAATTTATCTATACTTTATCAATCAGATTTTTTAAGAACTAAAAATCACCTTCACTGGGCATTGAGCATGCTAAATTTTTCATAAACTCAAAATTCAAAAACTTGGTTGGGATTAATTTTTTATAGTATCAAATTTGCAGAAAGATGTTCTCCAGGAACCCCATCAGTTATGTCATTTGGGGAGTTTGGCCCAGAGGGCAGTCATGTTGACCCCATCTGCAAAGGTTGGCTAAACTAGAATCTTGGACTATGTAAATCCCATTCATCAAGGTCCACATAAAGTAAAGTATGTGGGGAGCAGGGGGACAGATGGTAGGGTCGACAGCAAGAAAGTTGTTGTTGACATTGATATAGACCCTTCTTCTTGCCAGAGTGACTCCATGGACTTCTTTTGGCATGAAAGCCTAAGCCAAAGCTATCATCTTAATGGAAGGTGAGCTGCAGGCACACTGGAGAGATCTAGACACAGTAGGTATCTAGGATTGGCTTAGATTCTGTCTATCAGCTTGAGTGTCATACATATTTGATTGATGTGCAGTGGGGCCTGAAAGTGCTGCTTTGATGTTGAGGATTGTGTCATAAGGTTCCTGATATGGTGCACATGTCTGGATGAAATTGGACATTGACTATCTTTGCCTATGCCAAGCAACACCAGACTTGAGTGCATTATTCTGTGGATCGGTAGCAGATGGTGAGTGCAGACGTTTGGAGGGGGTGTGCCTTCAAACACAATATGGAGCCAACAAACTTAGAAGGTTATTGCGTGTCTTGACTTTGGCAGCAATTTTTAAGCATTGACAAATATTGCACATACTACCCATTGTTACTTTGAGAATACTAGACACATTGGTGTTACAGGCAAAAGAAGTATACAAAACAAAAATGCTATTCTCTGTGTTGGTCAAGTTGGTTGGAGAGAGCTCTTGGCATTGGCTAAATGGGCCACGTAAATATTTTCATTTGTATACTTTCAAACTTGTTACCAATGCCAATGATCTTACGTATAAGTAGACAAAGGAAGGGGCATCAGAGTACTAAAAAGTCCACATACTATATTGTGGTCCAGTGTGACACTTAAGAGTGATTGTATTTTCTTTGTCTTTCAATTTGGGCAGAGTACTGTGTTCTTCAGAAAAAGAAAAAATAAGAAATTAAAGTCAATAGAAGCATCTTATAAAAAAATCTATGGAGGGAAAATCACAGAAGATGGAACTTTTAATAATTATAGACATACAGGACAAATGATTTTTCCTAATATTTGCTGGTTTTCCTTGAGTGGATTCTGAACACATATAAGCCAACTTTTATAGTATTTTTTTCTAAAATATAAGATATAAAGGTAAAATATGCTCACTAAAAAGAATTTGGAAGCAAGCACATTATAAAGCAACTAAATCTTAAATCTGTTGTCACCACCAATAAGGTATGATTCTAAGATTTACCCTACCTCCTTCCAATTTTATGCACAACATGAAAGTAGATGTGTTTGCGTGTTAGTTTTTAAATAAAATTTGGATCCTATGGTATGTATTATGCTTTCTTACCATCAGCAATTAGATGACAGTTATAAAATACCTTCAAATTATTGTACCTTGTGTACTAAAATTTTTCAGTCAGCTCCCCCATATTTGGAACTAAAGTGATTTTGGCTATGATTTCTTCTACTCTAAGGATCCATCTTCCCTTAGAGGTGGATTTCTGGGTTAGAGAACGTACAGTCAGGGTTCTTTGAATAACATTCTCCAAACTGGATGTGAAAGGAGTTTTCTAGATAATTTTCTCACCTGTTTTGAACGGTATCATAACTATTTGTCAATCTGGCAATCAAACACCAAGTTTCTTTTGTTTCCATTCACATCAATTTGATTAACACAGAACTAGCATGCTTTCCTATACTTCCTTGCCATTGTTTTCTTCTTTTAATAGTTTGCTCGTGTTGTTTACTCCTGTCATCATACTGATTTGTAAGACACTTTAAATGTTTTTAATTTTGTCAAACATTGTACAAAAATGTTTGTCCTAGTTCTCATATGGCACATCATTGTCTTTGTTGTTGTTGATGGGAGAAAAATTAAGTATTTGTATAGGTTATTCTGTTGTTACACTGTCCTTGGTGTTATATTGTCCAGTAACTTGAAATTGAGTAACTAGTCTTCATTTTTATATTGATATTTTAGCTATTATGATAGCTTTAGTTTATTTTTTATTCCTTTAAAGCCATTTTACCATGATATGAATTCAGTGTCTTATTTAATTTTGTCTGAATGATTATTAGTCTTCCCCAACACCATTATCCCAACTCACACTTATGGCACAGCATTGCTGCATATAGACGAGAGCAGTATTAGTTCTTCTTGAGAGTCTGTCTTTGGTCCTTCCACCGTTTCTGTGTTGTCTCTCTTACACCTTCACAGTTGGTATGTTTATTAGGTCCATGCCTTCATTATTTTGTCTAATTTCCTTCTCCCCTCCCCTCAGCTCCCCTCATCCCTCTCTGCTTTTTTGGTAACAGGGTCTTATATAATACAGTCTTACTTGAACTTGCCATGTCAGTAACAATGGCATTCAAATCCTGATCCCACTGTCTCCCAAGTGCTAGCATTACAGGCAAAGCACACACACCACTATAGCTGTTTTTCTCTGTTCAAAGACGTTTTTGATACATTCACCTACATATTATTCAAATTCCTTCCCTTCACTGAGTTCATAAAATGTTACAATAAAATTTTATTAAACTTATAAATTAGTATTAGTGTCTTTACAGTATTTAGCATTCATATTCAGAACTATACAATATTTTCCATTATGAATTGTTTCATTCACAAGTCAATCTTATCATCTTATTCATCTGCATCCCCAAATTCCTCAGTATAGATGTATCACATTCTTGTTGTTACTTGGGATTGTTTGAATTCTATTTTTCAAAATTTCAATAGAAAATCCATGTCTTCTCTTTTTAAAATTTAAAATTAGTTCTTTTTACTTAGTTGTTAATAGTTCCTTTGAAGTTATTTTGGATTTTCAAGGCAATTAAATATCAACCAACAATAAGAGTTTAGTTTTTTCTCTTTTAATTTTATTTAATGTCCCATTTTATTAATTAAAATTTGTCAATCATTTAAGTGATTATTGTAATAAGAAACATACTCCTTCTTGATTATATGTATAGTAATGCTTCTATCATTTTTCATAGTTAAGATTAAGACAAATATTCTTTGTTGTGTTGGTAAAGTAAATTAGAATTCTGTTTTATTTGGGTATTAGAATTGTTTTCAAGTTTACGAGCCACATATTGATAAATATTATGAAACTAATTGAAAGACATAGAATTTTTCTTGTAATGTATTTTTAATTCAGATCAATTCATCACACATTTATTCAATACTTTGCACCAAAAAATTTTTACTAGGCATTGGAATTTAAGTACATTGGCCTTTCCCTTAAAAATGTTATGTGGTAAACTGGAAAATGACAGTTAAAAAATAAAGTAATTGATTTCTCATTATTAAATAACTCTTACATTATTAGAAAACAATTTACACTTAAGAATTTATTAAGAAGAATTCTAAATAAGAACATTTATAAAATTTGGTAATGCCCCACTAAATTTATAAGTAACATAGACTGTGTATATTCTATATAATTAGGAAGCTGGATGTCTCATAGTCAATCACTGTCTTGTATAAAATGATTGAAATGACGTATGGTCTTTGAGTAAATCACTTTTGCAAAACTGTGATTAGGTTTTTATTGACCCCAGAGCCTTTTGAATCACCTGTGAGACATCAGTAGGTATTCAAACAATTGACATGGTTTGGGTATTGATTTTATTGTTTAAATTTATGTTATAAAATGTATCCTATTTTCCCATCTTGTGATATAATTTATCATATTTTTTATAATTGATTATATTTTTAAATTGTTTTTTATTTTGTTCATTTAAACAATGCTTATAAATATTTTATATTTTAAGCTACACTCTTGACTAGATCATTTCTTTATAATTTAAACATAACTACAAGTATTTGTAGTGTCAATTTTTTATACAACATTATGCTAGTTATTATGAATTATAATACAAAAAACTTAACTCACATACTTTCAAAGTATTTTCTTTCTGCTTGGAAGATGTGAATAAGGAAAAATATAAAATGGATAGCAATGAACTATGTATTCTTTGCATGAACTAATATATCGAATCATTTTTAATCTTTTGGAAAAAGTATGAAAACATGCAAATTACCTGTTCTATATTTACTTTTTTTAAAATAACCTTTTTTCCACACAATCAGTTTTGCAATCATTTAATTATTTGTTGCTTATAATTTTACAATATATTTTCAATATTTTATTTTTTACTTTTTGCTTATAACTAGGCTGACTAGACAGGTGCTTGCACATGAACCCACCCAGTGTTAGTGGTGATAATTCCTTACAAAATGACAGTACTTTTGAGTTCAACTGGAATGTGTGTTTCTAGTTTATATAATGTCTCTCATTTTTCATAACTCTGTATTCTTACTTTTTGTTAAACACTTTCGTATGTGCCTAATTAAACTAAATGTAATTGTTTTCAAAATAAAAGGTAATGCTGCATAGAAGTAAGATGAATGTAGACTAAAATCCTTGCTTTCTAAGTCCTGTCTTTCATTCAAGAGCTTCTCCAGCCTTTTAGAACCATCACCAAAGAACTGACATGCAAAGGAGGAGGAGCCTTTGTGCTGACACAGAGTTAGTGTGTTTACTAAAGGGATGCTAGCAGGAAAGGTTGCTGTATTATAGGAGGATAGTTTCATCTTGCAGATGTACATTAATTTTTTATTCTATAGAGCCTGATATTTTAATTTTAGCATTCATTTTATATTCTCAAAATATTACCATATTTTGTAAAATTTTATTCCTTCTCAATTTTAAGTGCTGGCATCAAATGATATTTGTCACAAAACACAATACTTGTCCCTGTGGAACTGTTATTCTGTGTTAATACATAAGTAATACTATTGATTAAACAATATAGCTTCCAAACTTCAAGGCCTTTCTCAGACACCAATTCCACTAACCTCACTATGAGCCTCCTGTGTGGTATCATTTGTGTGAGGTCATGTTAACATGTAAATAAATTACGCACAGCACACTTCCTCTATTTACCCAGCTTACTATATTGAAGCAACTGTCTTGATGGAACACAGATTGATATATTGTGTGTTTCTGTACTAAACCAAAGTGAAGAAGGCATTTTATGAATATTGAACAGAACCTACTTCATAACAGTTTTTTAAAGTATTTTATGAATTATAGACAATCTGAGCCATGGGATATGATGTAATCCTACATAACAGAGTTCATAGAAAGAAGATAACTCCTCAAACAGAATTGGATTAGACTCCTGAGAAATATGCATTAGGTCTTTTATAGCACTTTAACTTTATAAGCATATCTCATATTTAATTGTGCATATTACCATTGTAGTACTATAGTAAATATAGCAGGAATGAAAATACAGAAATAAGGATGCTTCCTAAAACAATCTGTCTTTAGTGCAATGCACTTTTTTACCTCTAATGCTTTAGTTTCAAATATGCCATGTTGTTTCTTTCAAGAAGCAATTGCTAACTTCCATATTATTTCATAGAAAATTTGTAATATCTGCAGAGTGGTACATTTCTCTATATACAAAATTAGAATTCCCCACAGGAAAAGATTAGATCAAACAAAATTTGTGCAATAACAAGTTGAAATAAGTTATTAAAAGTTGATAATATCAAGCCTATGGAATATAATGCTACTTGATTAATTATTATATTAACTTTACTCAAGAAATAATTATTGCAGAAATTGTTCATTATTTGAGCACAGACAAATAGTGAGATGAAGAGGCAATTTAGTGATGTACAATAAGTCAAACTTGGCAAAATCAAAATGGTACTATAATTTATCTCACTGGGGACTAAAAGATGTTTTACTAGGTAATGTGCCTACAATATAGTCCTGAGGATCACCCATGTAAAAAGCTGGGTATGGCTATGTCTGCTTGAGAATCATAATCAGGTTGATCCCTATATCTTTCTTGCCAGGCCAGTCAGCAAGCTCCAAGTTTGGTGGGAAACCTTGTCTCAAAAAATAAAATGGAGGATGATGGAGGAAGACACCTGATATTGACGCCTGGACCCATGCGTGCACATGTACAAACACATACACACAAAAAATGCATCTCATTGAAATGGTATCTTAGGTTACAATAGTGGTGATCTTCGTTGTGCAATCAGATTATTGATGCTTGTAATTATTACACATTTCTATATTTTCCATCCTTTTCTTTTCCTCATAATAATTACTTACAATTATTAATTTTCTTCTTTGACAATTGGATACATTTATATATTGCACCTAGTTACCCTTACTCCAATGTCTTCTCTCTCTGTCTCACCACTACCAATCTGCCCCCTTGCCAGTCCCTTTCTGACATTCATGAAGTCTTTTGATTTTGTCTTATTTACCACTGAGGTAACAAGGGCTGTCTGTGTGGCCATTGGTTTTGAACTGTCCATCATAGCCTTCTGAGTTTACCTGGAGTACACCAGTGAAGTCAGTGATGGCCTCTCTCCATCATTAGTCAATAGTTCACCAGGGTTGAGTGTGGCCCAGTGAATCTCCCTGTCTATGATGGGCTGTTGACAGGCCTAGACACAAGAAGGGCAACTAACCCTGCTCTGAGATGATGATTGCAATGGCTCTGTCGTTTTCGGAAGATAGCATTTCCTGCCACCTTTCCTGTCTTCCTGCTCTTACATCCTGTTCACCCCTGTTCTGGAATGCCTTAGAGTAGACCTTTTAAGTGTCTTGTTTAGGGCTTGGCACTTAGTCATTGCTTATTCAGCACATGAGTCTCTGCATTTTTCACAGTTCATTGCAAGGAGAAACTTCTCTGGTGAGTCTTAGTGTAGCATTTGTCTATGCATATAAACATGAATATTTAGAAAGCACTGTAACACCATGACTCTTTAGCCAAGTTCCCATCTGGGCCCAAGATCTTCTCTGCTGTGTGGTTTTGAGTGGGTATACAGTACACAGCATGAATGCCTTTGTGTGGATAGGCCTCAAATCAGATCATAGAGCAATTGGTTATCACCATAATAGTCAATATTGTGCCAGTGGACATATTTTGCTGGGCAAAATTTCTTTGTATTGTTTGCAGAATTCACAATTGGCTAGGACCTTGATGACTTTTCTCCAGCAGCAGCCTATGTAACTATGTAAGCTTTGTAACTATGAAAGCCAGCCAGAAGGGAAGAAGCTTCTAGATCCGTTACAGCTTAATTTCTCTATATCATGTAACAAAGGTGTATCTTTAGCAATAGAGTCCTATCATCCATTCTGGTGGGCAAGCAAATGGAATGGTAAGAGCTTGTGTTGTTTTGGGGGACAAGATCCAAGTTCAGTTAAAGAATTTTGCCTTGAAAACAATGAGGTGAAGAGCAAATGGGGCAGGCCACAAATGTCGACCAGCTCTAATCTTGCACACGTGTACATTGGCAAGCACACCTGCACACACATACACCACATGTATACAAACAGAAAAGAATTTTGCTTATAATATTATGTACATTGGAAGCATTGGACTCTGACCATGTATATTGAAACTATGCACTAGAAATACTAAGGTTGAAAGAGATATATTTACAGGAAGTTCTTCAGTGTATAAAAGGATAACTATATGATATTGTGAATATTGTGGTAAATCATTTCCATGAGAAATATAGTATATTTTCTATGAATACCTCTTCTCAACATAAGCTGATGATATCTGATTAGATATAATTTAGTATTTTCAGTGTTAAAAGATTCAGATCAGACAGATATTCTACTATGGATTTTCTTAGTGTATATGCAGATACAAAACTCAGAAGGGCTGCATTTATTTTAGGGAGTTTTTCATATATTCTGTTTCTTAAGTTATACCATTGGCTGTCATTAGATTACAATGAATCTAAAATGTAGCTATTCTTTGTTAATATTAGAGATAACTATAATTTTGGGATTCAGTTGAATCCTCCAATAGAAGTTGAAAGCCTAACAAAATACAAAGCAGAAGAAATATCCACTTATTTTACCTGAGAGACTAGCCACAGAAGTTCCAATTTAGAAGACCCAAAATCTGTTTAAGTGTTTATCTCCATAGCCTCCCTAGTCTAAAGATAAATGGGTGGTGGGTGCTCTTAATTCTCATTATAACAGTTTGGATTTTGACTAAGTGATAACCATATCACACAAGGTAATTAACTTCCATCATACTCCATGTTTTGGCTTACTCACACTTTGAGCAGTGTATATGGTGTTTCAGGGTCTTACTATGAATTAGTTCATATTTTTTTTAAATGGAAACAGCAATCCTTATGGGTGCAGGTTCTTAGAAAAAAGTGAATAGCTATGTCACTGACATCTTCATGAGTCAAGGCTTGGTGAAGATTTCGCTGACATTTTTTAAGTGTGAAGCATTAGTTTTGGCCCAGAAAATATCAGATTTCAAAGCTAAAATTTCATACATTTTGTATTTCTCCCTCACAGAGCCTGCTGTTTTCTATCCTTCTTGGTGTCTTTGTAGAACAAATTTTGAAAATTTCTATAAACACATGATACATGTTTATTTCATCTTATGTGATATCATGATTTTGTAAATCTATTCCTAAACGAAAATGTCCTATGTAAATCTGTTCTCAGGGGAATTCTATTGTGGACCTCCACTTAAATAGTTACCTTTACAGTAAATGTTATTCTGCATTTCTGTATATGAACTTCGTAAGTTATCAGATTTTAATTGCTGTGTACATTATCCCCTTAATATATTCCTGAAAAATATGACTTGAGTGAGCACAGTAAATCAAGAGAAATGATAGTATGTTCATACATACAAACCTAAATCAAACTATTTAGATATACTTAAAGAGATCTCAGTGCTATGATTTTTGTATGATTTTAAGTCTAGATTGCATGTTCTCCAAGACTGGCTAGACTATTTTAGCTCAGTATAGCTCTAAAATCCTCAGCATCCCATGATGAGCTAATATAATTCCAGCTCTTTTTGCCTTTAGGTTCTCTCAACTATATATGTGTATGTGTGTATGTTGTGTGTTTACTTTGTCTTTTGACTTAGTTATTAATTTACTTTTTCCCTTTTATTGAAATAGATTCTTGTCTCATACAATATATCTAGATTGCAGTTTCCTCTCCCTTTACTACTCCCCACTTCCTTTCCCATCCAGATCCACTCCCTTTCTGTCTCTCATTAGAAAAGAACAGGCTAGTAGTAGATGACAACAAAACATACCAAAATAAAATATAAGATCAATTTTTAAAATCACATTAAAGTGGACAAGCAACCCAACAGAAGGAAAAGACTCCAGAGAGCAGACACAAGAATTAGTGAACCACTTGTTTACCCACTCAGGAGTCCCATAAAAATACTGTACTGAAAGCTATAATATTTATGCAGAATACCTGGTGCAGACCCCTGCATGCCCTGTGCTTGCTGCTTCAGTCTCTGTGAGCTCATATGAGCTTAGCATAGTTGATTTAGAGGAACTTGGTCTCCTGGTGTCCTCCATGTCCTCTGGCTCTTATAATCTTTCTGCGTCTTCTTCTGCAGGCTTCCCTGAGCTCTGAAGGGAGGGTTTTAGTGGGGACATTCCATTTAGAGCTATGTGTTCCAAGGTCTCTCTCACAGCCTGATATCTGGCTGTGGGTCTCTGTGTTTATTTCCATCTACTGCAGGAAAAAGCTTCCCTAATGATGGCTAAATAAGGCACTTATATATAAGTGTACCTAAATATCATTAGGAATCATTGTATTACTACTTACTATGTATTTATTTATGACCAGTTGCATTTGGTTTTACCCTAGATCTGGGCTATCTAGTCTCCGGTTCCTGGTTAACCAAACAGTGTTGCTTTTGGGTTTGATCTCATGGAGTGGGCCTCAAGTCAAATCAGATGTTGGTTGGTTACTCCTACAAGCTTTGTGCCACTATTGCCCTAGCATATTTTGCAAGCAGGACAGGATTGTAGATTCAGGGGTTTGTGTCTGGTTTGGTGTTTATGTTTCTCTTTTAGTAGCCTTGAACTCTTTGGCATAGGAAAAGACTTTCTTAACAGAAAAACAATAATGAAGGCACTAAGATCAATAATTAATAATGGGAACTTATGAAACTGAAAAGCTTATATGAGGTAAGGGACAATGTCATTTGGGCAAAGCAGCAGACAACAGAATGGGAACAGATTTTTACCAACTCCACATCCTTTGGAGGGACAAAATATATAAAGAACTCAAGAGCTGGGTGTGATGGTGCACACCTTTGATCCCAGCACTCAGCAGGCAGAGGCAAGTGGGTCTCTGAGTGAGAGGCCAGTCTGGTCTACAAAGTGAGTTCCACGAAAGCTAGGGTTGTTACACAGAGAAACCCTGTCTCAAAAAAAATGAGAAGAAGGAGGAAGAGGAAGGCGAAGAGGAGGAGGAGAAAGAAGAAGAATTCAAGAACTTGATAGTAAAACACAAATAATCCAATTAAAAAAATGTAGTACCAGGTCAAAACAGAGAATTCTCAATAGTAGAAACTCAAAAGACTGCAAAGCACTTAAAGCGTATTCAACATCCTTAGCCATCAGGAAAATACAAATCAAAACTACTTTGAGATTTCATCTTAAACATGTCAGAATGACTAAGATCAATAACACAAGTAACAGCTTATGTTGGTGAGGATGTGGAATAAGGGAAACACTCCTCCATTGCTGATGGGAGTACAAATTTGTACAGCCACTATGGAAATCAATATGGTGGTACTTCAGAATTTGAGAATCGATATACCTCAAGATCCAGCTATACTACTGTTGGGTATATACCCAAAGGACCCTCCATTCTACCACAAGGACACTTGTTCAACCATGTTCATTGCTGCTCTATTTATAATAGCCAGAAATTGGAAACAACCTAGATGTCCCTCATCAGAAGAATGAATAAAGAAAAGGTCCTTTTACACAATGAAGTATTAACCAGCTGTTTAAAAAAAATGACATCCTGAAATTTATAGGCAAATGGATGGAACTAGAAAACATCATCCTGACTTAGGATTCAGACCCATAAGAAAAATTTGATATTTATTTGTTTATATGTAAATATTAACCATTAAGTAAATGATAACCAAGCTACACTCTGTAAACCTAGAGAGGTTAAGTATAGAGGAAGGAACTGGGGCGGGGGCGACATGTGGATCTCCTTGGGAGGGAGAATCTGAAGATTTTAGGAGTGGATTGGGGGTGAGGGACACTGACACAGGAGAATCAGATGGGGACACAAAGAAGATATGGGTGGAATTGAGGGAGGGAATGTGGGAAGAGACAGCTGGAAATGAGGGGCATTTGAGTGGTGGTATGGAAATCTAGTGCCATGGAAACCTCCTGAAATACATGAAGGATAACCTAATCAAGTCTCCAAGTAATGGGGGAGATGGAGTCCCAACTGACTCTTTCTTCTCACTAAATGAAGCTTCCAGTCCTGGGACTGGGTTACATCCAGTTGAGTTTTTGGCCAAAGGGTCCCATGGAAATCACCAAATAACCCAGACTGTTGCCAAGACAATAGGCTGTTTTCCACAAACTGAAAGCAAGTTCCCTTTGCTGAAGACCACACACACACACACACAACTAATTGAACATGGAGATGTCTATCTGGTGTCTAAACAGAACCTTTACTCATACATTCTAGTGTCTTTGGTATGGGAAGGTGCTCTCAGCTATTCTTTTAAAAAGCAACTCTTCATCTTTCATAAGATCAGGGTTTGACAACTTCATTATTATATATTCTACCTACCTTCCAATCTTCAGAACCACCCTAACTTTTTCAAAATTGAAAGGCATTTAGAGTGCCTCTTCCCACAAATTTTTAAACTCTTTAAAGATGTCTCGGCCATGGAAGATTTCTTATACATGTGTCACCATCTTAGAGTTTTTATTCATGCCAGTATAAATTACACACACACACACACACACACATATGTGTATATATATATACATACATACATACATATACATATATGTACCTGCAACTGGACCTAAGTTACTGAATTGCATGGAAAAAATTAGGCAATATCCAGTTATTGAAGAATGCCAAAATTGTTTATGTTTACTATAAAAGTCATAAAATGCATCATCCAAACTATAGGAAGGAATGAAGGAGAAAAATATGTCCTCAAACCTCCAAAATATGGTAAATAACACTAATTTATGTATTTGGAAAGCTCATATACTCCACATAGGAGAAACAGTAGTTATGTAAACAAGTTTGCAAAATTTTCGAAAATTTAAAAGAAGGAAAAACAATCTAACAAACAGAAAAATAAAAAAGATTGAGTATGTACAGTAGAGCCAGTCATTAATACCTGAATTCTAAGTAGATACAAAGCCAGAACTCAAAGAAATTCTAAGACAAAAGAAAATAATAATAAATTAAGAATTTTATATCTTGCAAAACTATCTTTAAGTGTGAAGATATGATATTTCTCAGAGAAAGACAAATTATTAATAATAAACTTATGTACATACTAAAGAGAAAATTTAAGCTGCAAGGAATTGAGAATAAACTGATTAAAATGATGAATAATAATAATAGATAATATGTTTATCTCTAGTAATTATGTAGTGCCATTGTTTGAATATGAGTCATTTGTTAAAAATATAGTCAGCCGGGCGGTGGTGGCGCACGCCTTTAATCCCAGCACTCGGGAGGCAGAGCCAGGAGGATCTCTGTGAGTTCGAGGCCAGCCTGGGCTACCAAGTGAGTTCCAGGAAAGGCGCAAAGCTACACAGAGAAACCCTGTCTCGAAAAACAAAAACAAAAACAATATATATATATATATATATATATATATATATATATATATATATATATATATATAGTCTCCGGGGAGGATCTTTGGTGATTTGACAGAGCTTAGTAGGAGGGCTTTACGTCTATGAGGTTGTCGTCTTGTAAGGGCTTGTGGGATATTGCTGGTTCTCAGTTTCATTATGTTTCCTGGCCTGGGAGTTGAATGATTTGCTTTAACATAGTCTCTGGCTGTAATGTGCTGTCCACTCTAGGCCCACTGGATCATTTGATGGCACTTGGAAAATGTAAGAGAAAATAATCCTTTGTTTTTTTATAAGTTACTCAGGCAATGCATTATAGTGACAGAAAGATGAATAGCATGTATAGGTAAATATACATTATAAATATATAATAATCCCAAATCAAGAAAGGAAGAAATTAATAACTATAATAAAATAGAAAAGAAAAAGTTCTCTCTTGGTAGTATCTGATGTTGTGGTGTCTCCCAGGTAATTCTCTGCTTCCAGGCATGAGTCCTTGGGCTTCTTGCCTCAGAAGCACAGTAGTCTACATGGTGAGAAAGTGAGGACCTTCCCCAAAGATAACCCTTCCAAACCTTTTCACCTCCCAGCCTTTCTAGGCTACAAGGCTAGCGTGACCCATAGCATCTAGGAAGTTGACAGGCCTGCCTAAAAGAAGTAATGGAGTCTGTAACCTTTGTTGAGACACCACCCATGGTGGTTTTAGCCATTGCAGGCTATGTGGCAACCATGTAAGCCCTCTACCTTCAGGACAGTCTTTGCTGGACACATCAATGATGAGCATAAAAGGCATTTCTACAAGAACATGCACAAATCCAAGAATACCCTCACCAAATACTGCAAGAAATGGCAGGACAACATGGGCAAGAGGACTTTACCAGAACGAAGAAGTCCTGTCAAGTCATCCGACTAAAGGCCCACATTCAAATGTGTCTGCTTCCTCTGTGCCAGAAGGCAGCCCACTCAATGCAGGTCCAAGTGAATACAGACACTGTGGCTGAGAAACTAGACTGGTCCCAGAGAGGATCCAGCAGCAGGTTCCTGTGAACCAGGTGTTCAGACAGAATGAGATGGTAGAGGACTTCACCAGCACCAAGAAGTCCTGTCAAGTCATCCGACTAAAGGCCCACATTCAAATGTGTCTGCTTCCTCTGTGCCAGAAGGCAGCCCACTCAATGCAGGTCCAAGTGGATACAGACACTGTGGCTGAGAAACTAGACTGGGCCCAGAGAGGATCCAGCAGCAGGTTCCTGTGAACCAGGTGTTCAGACAGAATGAGATGATTGATGTCATTAGGGTGACCAAAGGTAACAGATACAAATAGCTCACCAGTTGCTGGCATACAAAGAAGCTACCCTGCAAAACCCATCTAAGGTTGCTAGTACTGGAGCCTGGCACCGTGCCTGTGTGGTTTTCTCTGTGGCTGGAGCTGGGCAAAAAGGCTAGATCTCTAAGATTGGTCAGGGCTAGCTCATCAAGGATGGCAAGATGATCAAGATCAATGCTTCTGCTGGCTATGACCTGTCTTATTATGTTGATATGATCAATGACTTTGTAATGCTGAAGGGCAAAGGCAGTGTGGTGGAAACCAAGAAGGGAGCACAAATCCTTGCTGGTTCGGACCAAATTATGAGCTCTTGATGAGATTGTCATGAAGTTCATTGACAGTACCTCCAAGTTGGCCAAGGTCATTTCTAGACCATGGGAGGGAAGCAGTCCTTCATGAGACGACTCAAGAAAGCCCAGATTGCCAAGGAAGAAAGTGTTTAATGTGCCAGAAGCACCTTGTGCAGCTGGTTGGATCTCAATAACATTTTTTTCCAATGTCAAAAAAAAAAAAAAAAAACCAATTTAGTTGAAATGAAGCAGCCTGGAAATGCTAAGGTTAAACGAGGATAACCTAGGAAGAAATATCGAACTTGGATAGACTTATAACCATTAGATAAATAATATTGATAAGGCCAGAGGGGAAGAGAGAACAGCAGAGGGGAGGAAGGGGGAAAAGAGACAGACAGGCAGACCCTAAATACTTATGGTTTTCTTGATAAATTCTACCAAAAACCTAAAAAAAATAGCAGTCTTTCACACCGTCTTCTAGAATATATTGAGAAAAAGAGAACACTTTTTAAAATGAGGATGAGGATGATACCTTGCAGTCAACAGACAAAAATATCACAACAAAAGAAAAAAAATCAGTAATTATACTGAAAATAGACACCAAAAATCTTCAGCACACTATTTGAAAACAGCAATATAGGAAAGCATTTGTGTACCCTGATCAAGTAAGATTCTTCCCAGAAGTGCTAGGTTGACTTAAAATCCAATAACCAATTAATATAAAAAATATAAATTGACCATCTTTTTTTTCTCTGATAGCTGGATTCCTGTTCATTTTCTTTTTGTTTTGTTTTTACATTCCAACCAGTTTTCCCTCCCTTCTCTCCTCCTAGTTCCTCTCCCCTGCATCCACTTCTCCTCCTCTGTTCCTCTTTAGATGTGGGTGGGATTACCATGGATATCAGGCAGCCATGGTATATGAAGTTGCAGTGAGATTCAGCACCTCCTCTTCTGTGATGGCAGGATGAGGCAATGCAGTAGGTGGAGTGGGTCCCAAAAGAAGTCAGCAGAGTCAGAGACATTCCCCTGCTCTCACTGTCAAGAGTCCCACACAGAGACCAAGTCACACAATTGTAACATATATGCAGAGGGACTAGGTCAGAATTGACCGTCTTAAATGATACGTAAAAATACTTTAAAAACCCAGTCTCTGTGACAGAAATCTCAAGTTAGTAACAGAGGGGACTTCTGAACCTCATGAAGGCATCTATGAAAAAAATCTATAATATAAATGTAGTGATGAAATCTCGCTGCTAAGATTGTGAAAGAGCAAAGTCATGAGGTCTGACCTATTGCATTTAACAATATAATAAACAAGTTCAGAATGATGAGACAGGGAAGGAAAGGCAAAAAGGGAAAGGGAAGGATATAGAGGCCCCAAGGGATGGAAATCAGTGGAAAACTAAAATATAAATAGCTTTTATTTGTAGATACTATAATCTGGCATATAGAGAATTAAGTAATGCACATAAACAACTTAAGAATTAATTAGGAGCTTGGCAAATTAACTAGATGCAAGTTCACTCTAGAAATTAGTTTTCTTTTTGCATACCAACAATGAAATTACAAAAATTCCATTTGCAATAGCATCAAAAACAATATTTTTTTTCAGAAACTGACAAGCTAGTCCTAACAGTCAAAAATGATGCAACAGTCAAATTACTTATTAAAAAGAGAACAAAATTAGATTATATGCACTATCTTATCTTAAAACTTACTATTTGAAGTATAGTAAGGAAAAGACTGATATTGGAATGTAGAACAATGGGATAAAATTGAGAGTTCAGAAAATTAAACCTTAGTTTTGGTCAGTTGGCTTTTTTCAAAGGTACCAGGGCAATTTGCAATGCTAGGTATGGTGCAAAGACTATATGACTACTTATATATTTTAAATACTTCACACCTTCCATAAAAATTAGCTCAAAAATGCATCATGTACCTAAATTTAAGAGCTGGAATTATAAAACCTCAAGAAGATGTCATAGAAGAAAAACTTCATGCCTTTGTGTTAAGCAAAACCAAAAAACCAAAACCTTGATTTTTAAAATACATAAATCCCAGTAATGATTGGACTGGCAAGATATGCCTGCTGGTGCAGTAGTGGCACAAATGATATGGAAGTAGTCAATCACTATCTTATTGGATTTAATACTCACTCTGCAAGATTGAGTCCATTCTTGGCATTATTAACTAGGCCAAAATTTGTGACTGGCTAGGTCGTAGATCCTAGGGGAGTTCTAATACTATTATTTTTTTCTAAATGAACATAGTATTAAACTGTGCTATAAGTTCTTATCTTTATACCCATAGATTAGTGCATCTCTCAACCCTCATTTAAAATTTTTTTTTTTTGTTTTGGTTTTTTTTTTTTTTTTTTTTTTTCAGTAGATAGTGATTAGTACAGAGAACAACAACTGGTCCTTGTATCACAATCAGTATCACACCTTTTCCTCCCAAGATTCAGGGATTTTCAAAGAATAGAGGGCAGAAAGATTCTAGTGGACATCTTCAGTGAAACATTGTTTATTGAATATGGTTGGACAGTTTCACACATGAGCTCACCGAGGTTATGACTTCATGTACAACCTATATATAGCCAGACAAAATTCCAGCGAAGAATTTCCATCCTTATTTGAGAATCTGTTGGCAATTAATGGCTGCTGAAGGAGGTTGTGTAAGTTTTCTTCTAAGATGCTGTCCCTGGAAGGCTACCCATGCTCCAGTAAATGGTCCCACACCTTTGCATATACAAGCATTAATTAGACTAAGTGGATTTTCAAACAAAGAAAGAGAGTGCATGAAGTTGGAGGAAATAGGGGAGAAATTGGAAGGTAGGGAATGGAGAGTGAATTTGATAAAAACATATTTATGCATGTATGAAATTTTCAGCATGCCTACAAAAAATGAATCAATACCTTGAACTTCAACAAAATTAAGGACTTTTCAACTTTGTGATAGAAGTGAAATAATAAGCCACAGTCAAGAAAATAGCTACAAGATTTTGAACAGATTTACAAATCATCAATTTATCATACTTGTTAATGTTACATATAAATCATAAATTATTTTCATAAAGAAATATTCCATAGTATGATAAAGGATCCAATTTAAACTGTGACTATTTTGAATAAATACTTCACTGAAGAAGAAATAGGAATTACATTAAACACAGGAAAAGATGTTCAACCTGATTAACTCTAAGGAAAACTGAATTTAAATCGTAAGACACCACTTCATACTTCTATAGTAGTTATAATTCTGTTTTTTAAAGGCAGTTATAAGTAATCATGAAGTTATGGAGAAATGGAACCCTTCCGCACAGCTGGTGTGAATGCAAAATTGCATAATCCATTTTTAAAATGTTGGAAATTTCTTAACAATTAAAATACTCCAACAATTAGGACCCAACAATTCCCCTTCTAAGTGCTTCCCAAAGAGAAATGAAAATATATATCCACACAGATACTTTCATACTGGGAATGTTCATGGAAGTATTATTCATAGTAGCCAAAATATGGAAGCTGCCTTAATGTACATCAGCTGATAAATGGACTTTAAAAATGTGATGCATTATACAAATTCCATTTGTCAGATAAATATATGAAGGCAATTTGAATTGTGACAAAATTTTTCTCAAGCTGGATTGTGTTTATGGTTGTATTACTCTGAATTTTCTCAAAATCATTGATAGTAAGGATAACTTGTGATGGGCAGTTTTTGTTATATCCTTGACACGATGTAGGATCACTTGCAAGGTAGTCTCAATGAGGAATTCCCTATATTAGGTTGGCCTGTGGGCATTGATGTGAGGGATTTCTGAATTGGGTTCATTGAGTTTGGAAGACTTACTGTGAATTTGAAATGTACCATTTTCTGGACTGGGCCCCAGAGTGAATGCATTGAAGCAAGGAAGCAAGGATTCCTTGTTCTTGTCTGAGGATGTGCTTGACCAGCTATTGCAAGTTGTTGCTCCTTTTGACTTCCCTGTTGATAGTGGACTATAACCTGGAATTGTAAGTCTAATATACCCTGTCTCTCTTAAGTTGTTTTTTCTTTTCTTTTCTTTTTTTTTTTTTTTTGGAGTTTTGTGTCATAGCAACAGGACATGAGACTCAGATATATGTTCTATAAGTTATGTTACCATATGGTACTAAAATAACAGTATGCTTATTCAAAATATAAGATGGCTGATACTACCTAACCAAGTAATCAAGGTTAACATCCACAGTGATGTGTCATAATATCATTTACTTGCCAATATTTTAATAATACATAATTTTCTATGCATCTGTGGAACTCATAATTCTAGTCTGTTTATGACAAAATATTAGACAAATTCAAGTTTAGTAACAGAACACAAACAAAGTATTTTATCTTGTTCAAAACTGAGAAGGTAATGGAAAACACAAAAAAATTGTCACAGACCAAAGAAACCAAGGGCACGTCGCCCAGCCATGCAGTCTGGCATTCTGAATGGGATTCTTAGAACAGAAAAAAAGATACTAGTGGAAGACTTGATAACATATATTATTTGACATTAACAGAACCTTTACTAACATTAAGAGTCATTTTATTTCAGGTGTGAAAAAAATCCAGCTATGTTTATAAAAAGTTACATTTTAGTGATGCATACTAAAGTCTCTATGGGTGAGTGATATGTTATCAGGTATTGCCTTTTAAATGATCTGGTGGAAGAAGAACTGGTAAGAAGAATAGGTGGAAAATGAATGTGTTGGGAGTGCATGGAACTCACTGTACATTTTACCCTTCCATATGTTTGAAATTTTCCATATTTTTTTCTGAAGGAAAATTCAATTGAAAAACTAATTTCACCATTAGCATCCTCTGTTGACCACAGTCACATCTTTAAGAATCAAATATGTACTTGTCAAAGTTAATAAGCCATAAAAAGACTTACTGAACGTGCAAAAGTCACCTGAGCAAGATAAGATCAGGGCTGAACACTTGGAAGAACACTAAGAGAAGTGCTTGAGTTAGCAGACCTCCTAAACTGTGATGCTTCTTGTTCTTCCCTTGCAGCTCTGTGGCCCAGTGACATGCTGATATTTCAGTTCCTATCTAGATGAGGATTTTAAAATGAGGGAGAATGTGGTCAGAAGCCACCTTTGTTCCTACTCAGTGCTGCTAGGATCTATGGCATTTCACTACTCCTTATCACTTTTGTTGTTCGAGGGCTTTATTGTGGCCTTGTGACTTGTAGCACAAATCACTGTAAAATACCACATGTGCTGCTTCTCTAGCATCCATACAGAATCTAGTACAAAGTACAGAGCTGCATGCAGAGAGAATTCTTCCTTCTCCAGACTTTGTAATTTACACTGATGTCACTGTATCATTGGATATTGACTATAATCTATAAATCGTAGTTTTATTCTTACTTGAACATCTACCACTGATGTTAAATTTACTACTGCCTAGGGTTAATTTTTTTAAAAGATTTTAGAACCTGATATGTCAGGAGAAATTTATTCTTAGTGATGACACATGCTTCGTAGATCTGGTTTAAAGGTGGATTCAGTGTACAGTTGTGAACATGAAAGTTGGAAGCGGTAAAGCAGAGTGGGGCCATGGTAAGGCCCTGTCCTGATTTGCTGCCCCTGAATCTCACTGTGCCCTCAGAGATATTTCACTTTCCTTAATGACCTGCCTTCAAGCAATTTCTACCTAATATTGAGCAGTAGGCTGCTCAGTGACAGAGTTAATGGTTTGTTCATGTGGCAATGAAGAGGAGCAGTATTCATATCGAAGACAACTGGTCCCACTTCCAGGTCCATCTTTGGGCCAAGATACGTAGTCGCCAACAGTGAGTTGGCGACTGTATTTTTTGAGTTTTGGCGCAAAGCAAGATCCATCTGTTTTGCCCAGCCGTTTGCCTGAATGCCACAGAACAGTCCTGTTATTAGGCTTATTTGTGGTCCTATTTGAGGTTAGGAATAATGTAAATAAACTTCTGTCCTCCTTTTGATGAATGCAGCACAGGAATTAAAAGTGGTGGTGTTGGTAGTGTAAGTGAGGCTGTGTCTATTTTCTCAATTGCTCTATTTTCTTTGGATGGAGAAACAGACATTTAAGAATGAGTTTGTCATCTGGAAGGATAGTTGTGACCAAGTTTCCCTCAACAGGATACAAGATGTTATTTTTGAGCTTCATTACCCTCACCAGAGAGAGGGATAGAGACAGAGACAGACAGAGGGAAAAGCAGGCAGAAATGGAGAAGAAAGCTAGTCACAGAGGATAGGGGGGGGGGGGAGGGTGTGTATGACTTAATGCTGACTATTCACACTGAACTTTATGATTTTGAATAGTTCTGTTTACTCCACATCTGCTGGTTTGAGGAAAAGGAAATCTGACTGAACTGAACTGCTAGTTGTCAGTTAAATTCTTTGTATGTGTGTATTCAGTCTGATTTCTCTCACCTTTTTGAGCCAGACAATGATTCACTTTCACTGACCACATATTGTTGGTGAGAACAATACCAGTTGCGATTCAGATTTATCTAGAAATGGACACTTTTTATGTTTCTGAATCATTTATCAGGGGTTATTGTTATTCCATATAATTTTTGAGCACAGTTATTTTTGTCAGTGTCTTTCCTGAATGTTTGGTTGCCTTATAAGGATATATGTGCTCTCCTCTCCTCTCATTCAGTTGTCCCTGGTGACGCCTCCATAATTTCTGTCTTTACACTGGTGCATTTTTAGTCTAATTCAGGCTTTTGAGAAGCAAAGGGAAAGTTTAGTAAGTCAGTAATTTTTATTCAAAAATCTAATCCCATTCATGGGTGGATTTAGTATGAAGTATGAGCAAGTTTGCATTTAAAAATGTATGTACATCAAATAGACACATTGCCTAAATTATTATTCCATATAGTTCAAAAGAAAACAGGATTTGCAAGTGAGAACCAGATGCATGTTCTCCTAATAGGTGCAATTTCAAGGGTGATTTATGATTACGATCTCATATGTGGAAATATTAAAGTATTACTTTGTATTATGTGAGGTTCAGACATAAACCCACCACAATCAGTGCAACAAATGTATACTAAAAACATTGTTGTGTTGTAAAGGAAAATAAGGAAGATAAGTATAATAGCTCCATTTTGCATTTTAAAATTATCTCTTTCTAAACACTAATATGTTATTTATTTGAAGATAAAAATAGGAATAACTTAATGTAGTGTGTTGTGATTCATTTATTACTATTATTTGTAGAAGATGGTATGTGAAGAAAAGATTGAAAAGAAAGACTAGAACGTTTTAAGCCCAAAGTGTGGGATACAGTTAGAGATCTAAATGACTGGACTCTTAATTTGAAGATTAAAGATCCATATTTTTTAACCAGAAAATTAAACCAGGATGTCTCACTCAAATCCTTATGATCTTCCTGTGTTACACTAATGATGCTAAGGAACAGGAAGTATAGTATGACGCGAAGTGTGGCACAATCAGCCCATATAATAATTCAGTGTTCATTTTGCATTTTGTATTGCTAACTATGTTTGTTTACCTATAGTTTACAGCTCCCCCCACCCTTGCCACCGGTCAATCATTTGGAACCATAGTTTAGTTTTTTTCCTAATATCTCGCAGTCATAGTTTTCCTTCAACATGGATATTCAGATCCATAGATTTTTCCATGTTCTATGAGCTTAATATTTTCCATACTCTTTAGATTATGAAATTCTTCCTTAGGATGTTTCTTCTTTAAATTACCTAGATTGTAACTGAATTCACTGTAGAAGCTTCTAGCCATACCACTATGAAGTCCTTAACATTGCAGGAGATTTGGTTTCTTTCAGAATTCCCTTTGTTTCCTCTTTAGATCCTTTTATTTTCATTAAGAAACTACTCTGGGAAAAGGTTTTTTTTTCCCCATTCTTTCTTTTTCCCCCTTAACAGGGATAAAAAAGCTCCGCTTGACTGGTAATGCATTGCTTTGGATGGGGAAACATTATGAAAGTTTAATTTTTAATTAAATCTGAAATACCAATTATAACTGAAAGAGATTTTAACCTGTTTCTTTTCAGACTGCCTGAAGTTACATTTCGAGACTGAAATCACTGCACCTTAAAAACAAAAGATTGAGCTGCACTGTGTTCCTGTAAGTAGAAGCTTCCTGTGCCTTCCTCTGTGTTTCTGCGACCAACCCACAAAGGGACAGAACCACTCTCATAGTAACCAGACATGAGGGAAAATCGGAATGTCCCTGAAGAAATAGATCCTTAAATGATTTCCTTTAAAAAAGTTATTGAGCTCAATATTTCTGGGTGTCTTTTATTCACTTGAAATTACGAAACCTTTTTTTTGGCAGGTTTGAATTTCATTAGAGAGGGTGTCGCCCACTATGCATCAGCACAGTGACACACACCCTCTGTGGAGAGATTTGTGCATTTTTATACCAGACTCTTAAGAGGTAAAAGAATTCTTTTGAATCAAAGTAGATTTCGTTTTCTTTAGTGATGTCACTAGAATTTTTTAGCCTTTGTGTCAATGGAAATGAAAAGTTCATGATGACATCACAGGATTCTATATCCTTGAAGATTTTGGGCAAACCTAAGTAAAAATGCATAATTCCCTTGTGTGCGTGTGTTCCCCATTCTGCTACGAAGCAGTCAAAATAGCACATCTTATGTCTTCCCGTGAGCTACAAGGCTGTCTCTCAGAGCCCCATTGTTCCATAAATGCATGTCAGAGTCTACCACAGTCTGCTCTACCCTTATTTAGCTGCTGTTTTGTCAATGTACTTGGAAGAACAATTAACATTTGGGATTTCAATGTCTGAATAACAGGCAGTGAATAGAACTGGAGCAAATAAAAGATTCAGATGCCCAGGGTAAGAAAACAGAAGCTTATAGTCGGTGGAGGAGAGAGAGAAAATCACTTTCATTCTTCATTCGGAGTTGGGAAATACTGTTAAGGAAAGAGCTTCTTCATATTTTAGATCAAAATACAAATTTTAGTAATAAAATCCAGATTTATGGTGCATTGCTAAGTTTTACAGTCTGATGTTTTCTGTCAGAGTCTAAAAGCACTGTCTTTTCTTTTGGAGTGCTGGGTGTGGGGTCTCCTTACTGCACCCCGGCTTCCACAGTGCACACCATCTCTTCCATCGGAGTGCTGGGTGTGGGGTCTCCTTACTGCACCCCGGCTTCCACAGTGCACACCATCTCTTCCATCGGAGTGCTGGGTGTGGGGTCTCCTTACTGCACCCCGGCTTCCACAGTGCACACCATCTCTTCCATCGGAGTGCTGGGTGTGGGGTCTCCTTACTGCATCCCGGCTTCCACAGTGCACACCATCTCTTCCATTGGAGTGCTGGGTGTGGGGTCTCCTTACTGCATCCCGGCTTCCACAGGGCACACCATCTCTTCCATCAGAGTGCTGGTTGTGGGGTCTCCTTACTGCACCCCGGCTTCCACAGGGCACACCATCTCTTCTGTTGGAGTGCTGGTTGTGGGGTCTCCTTACTGCACCCCGGCTTCCGCAGTGTGGGTCCCCATGCAGAGAATCAGAGCACTTCCTCCATGTCATTTTCCTTTACTACAGTCTGTCATTAGTGACTGGAGACAGGCCTGAGCATTACATGTCTGCATCTTTTGTCTGAGTTCTGTTAAGTTCTTTTCTGTTTGTTTTGTTTTTGAGAGAACTGACACTTAAGGCGCTTTGGCAACTTGGGTTTGTTGACAAACTAGACTGAATAAATAAGTAACAGTTGTTAATTTTGTCAGAATTTAACAGTTCAAGCCTATGGACACTAAGTTCTCTAAAAGTAAGGACTTGTTCATTTTATAGTCCCCAGTGCTTATCACAGTAATGGATAACCACAAAAAAGCTATTGTTTGCAATACAAGTACAAAAGTTTTAAAAAGTCAGAAATTGGAGATTATTTACTGTACAGAGGTATCAGATAAAGGTTTTGGCAATTAGGAAAATGATTATAAATAATTTGCCACAGACCATGCTTCTGTTCATATCCGACAGGACGTCAGCCTTTTGTTCATTCATCACCTTGTTAATTTATGCTTCTTTTCCTGACCTGAAAGAGAAGTATCCATTCATATATATTCTCTTGTTCTGTGAAATAGTCTTCAGTAGTTTTCTATGTAAGTTCTGTGTTATTTCTCATGCCATAGAACTGACTCCAATCCACCTAGATGGAGGGTATTAGCCATACCCATCTCTCCTGCTGGCTATACAGTAGACTGTTTGAAGGGAATGAAACAAGTGATCCAGTCATGCTGGTTTAGGAAAACAGGGCATTAAGAAGTTACTGTGAGCCGGGCGGTGGTGGTGCATGCCTTTAATCCCAGCACTCAGGAGGCAGAGCCAGGCGGATCTCTGTGAGTTCGAGGCCAGCCTGGGCTATAGAGTGAGATCCAGGACAGGCACCAAAACTACACAAAGAAACCCTGTCTCTAAAAACCAAAAAAAAAAAAAAGAAAGGAAGAAAAGAAAAGTTACTGTGAGTAAATATTTTCATTGAAGCAAACATCAGACCCACATCTCAACCCCAGTAAGACTACAATATTCTTTAGAACTCAGATTCCGTTGACATAACATTTCTTGTCATCTCTCAATAATACTCTTTAAGAATTTTTTCTGAAAGGGATTTTTTTGTTGTTGTTGCTGTTTTTGTGAAATCATCTTCCAGTGATTCAGATTAAGGCTCTCATAAAATTTGGACTCTGGGGTAAAGCTGAATTAATAAAATTTAGGCCTAGTCAACTGTGCTATTACCACATTGAAAAACATTTAAGACTATCAATGGCCCTTATAAAGTTATTCCACATTTTCGAGGTTGAAAAACTGAGGCAAAATTGATATCAGGGCAAAGACTGTCATAAAACATAACAGCAGGAAGACATGTAAAAAATGGAAGTCTAACCTTTCATTCTAAAACCAGTAAGTTGAGGCACAGATAGTGCATTGTGAAAACCACCTTGACTACAAAGGCGGCTCATGCTCCAACATGTAGCCTTGACAGAAGACCAACACCTGGATCCCAAGGCTTCCAGCACTCCTCTAAAAGCAGTGTAAACCAGGCTTTCTGAGGTACAAATCTCTTTTTGATAAATTTTTAAACAGATTGATTTTACCAAATAGTCTAAAATTAATGAATAAAGCAGTGATCTGAAACTATTATCAAAACTTTTTCCGTATCCCTACACATTTTGATACTATATCCTTGGTTGTACCCTGTGGTCTTTATAGACAAATGTATTGGTTCACTTAATATTCATTTTGGTGATTGATAAAGATGGTCCGCTAAAAATTTCCATAGTTACTTGGCTCATAGTCTTGAGGATGAAGCCTGTATTCCAGACATCAACTTCAGAATTGCCAATAGTGTGCATGGTATCCAAATGTTGTTGTTGTCAAGGGGCATTCCTCTAGAGAAAAGTTTGGGGGTAGGAATGAAATAAACTTAAATAATTTAAAATGAATTAGTTACCATGATAATTTATTTCACCCTGCCTTTATTAATTCTGTAATTTAATAATCAAAGAGGGAAGTTTCAGACCTTTTCTATTATTTTACCCAGAGTCAGCTCCTAGATCCATATATTGGTTTCTCAGTTTTATTTTATCACACTCATACCTTCCATTCCTGACCTTGAAAAATAACTGTGCACAAAAAGTTAATGGCCTAAGTTGTGTGCCCCAACAAGATGAAACAGTTGTGCTTTTACAAATAACCAAATAATAATGGTGGCTTTAGCCTACAGGGAGAGGGAGATCATGACATGAGAATGACGGAGTAGAGCTCTAGATACACTTATCAACAAAGGGCTCTTCTCCGACTTTTCTTCCTTCTTTATACTAATGAACTTTTCGTATATGCATCCTGTTAACAAACATGTTACCAGGGTCACTAATACCTTTGTTGTGTAATTAGGGGATTTAAATCTGTTTGGTAAATCTCCTAAAAATAGAATCATTAATTCATTTATTAACTGTGTTTGATGTTAAGAATTTAGAAATGACTTTTAAAGTCTGAGCTGAATTTATAAATTCTTAAAGAATCAGATATTAATTTAGTACACAGATAATTACAAAATTACAAATTGTATCCGTGAAAAAAACTGTCTATTCAAGAGGAATATGGGTGAGGTAAATCTAATTTTAATACTCACTAAAGCATTATTTCTGAGTCTGAGGAGAGTTTGAACCTCTGAAATTTAGGCCTAATAGTTTAGGCCACATTTTGCATATGCATAAAAAGAGAGAATGCTGACAACCTTCTAAGATAAGGTCAAGCTCATTTCTTTGTAGTTAATTATTATTAAAGCCCTGATGTTGATTAATCCATTTTTTTTTATTTTTGTGTTCTTTATATACATAGCCAGGCAGTGGTGGCACAGCGGAGCAGTGATGTAGCATGCCTTTAATCCCAGCACTCGGGAGGCAGAGCCAGGTAGATCTCTATGAGTTCGAGGCTAGCCTGGTCTACAGAGCGAGACCAGGACAGGCACCAAAACTGCACATAGAAACCCTGTCAAAAAAAAAAAAAAAAAAAGTACTCCCAGACTATATTTTTTACTGGTAAACCTTAACGTTATTGTTAAGTATGGTATAGTTTATCTTAAACAAACCAGAGGCCTAAAGCAATGAAAGCCTTGAAAATTGTTACTTTATATAACAATGTCAAATTTCTAGATTGAAGAACAAATCAGATTGTTTTAGAAACATGTTGTATTAGTATACTAGTCACCAGAATAGATATACTTGTTTGTTTTCAAAATGTTGTATATTATCCTTTTCAACTAAAAAATAAACAGAGAAAGTTAATATTAACCATAGAAAAGTAGGTTATGCTCTAAAGAAAGAAAATCTGTCATAACTCAGTTAAAAGACATTGCCATTGGAAAATATTACAGCAGCAAAGAACCTTAGGAATTTTTTTTAGTTCAGGCCTAGAATTCTTGTCCAAGTTACACAGTTAACTATACAGTCATCTAATTAAATAGTTAATAGCTTAAATAGGAAAACTGGGCCTGTGAACCCTAATTCTCAGCCATATTACCACATCCAAGCCACCTAATAGATGACCAGAGTCCCTCCCATAATCCCTTTACAGTCTTGGGTGAAAGGGGACTATTTGTCAGGAGACAAGTTTGTGTGGAAGCCTCGGTTAATAGACATGTGAACAACATAGATGACTCCCATTCTCTTTACTTCATGTGCCAGATGCCTTTTAGGAGTTGTATATCATCATTACTGCCCACACTCTGCAACTACTCAGCAAGAAAGAACCATTTCCATGTTAGAGAGAAGAAGCTGAACCCAGAATTAAGTATATGCAAGAACACAAAGCTAATATGTGAGTTTGTATCACTACCAGGCCTAACAGATTCAAACACTGGGCATCTCTTACTTGATATTTTTATCTGGTGTGCCTTGGTATCACCTCAGCTAATGTGGTCACACAAGACATTATTTCTTTAATGGTCTAAATGCCTTTAAAAGCTGAAAAAATGTTAAGAAAGTAAAATGTTACATTTACAAAGTATGTCCATTCTACATAAAACTTTCACATTGAACTCTGTCACAGCATAAGAGCACCATGTAGAGGTAAATTAGCTTCAGAAGCCCATGTACACAGTATCATGAGCTAGCATTCATACATAAACCCAACTTGTTTGTTTGCCTGCCTATGAGATGGGGTCTCATATAGTCATAGGATGTCCACAACTTTCTGTGTGGACAAGCCTCACCTTGAACTCCTGGTTCCCCCACCTCAATGTTCCTGATGCTAGGGTTACCAGGATGCTGACTTGCTCATCATCCAATCCAACACTATGACTACTTTTCTGGATGCTTTTAGTTTTCTATGATCTACATAGTATGGCCACTTAGCTTACTAAAGAGCAGTTGTAATATAAGTACAATCATGTACTTCCCAAGAAGAAAGAGTGTTGAGAGATTGTTTTGAAAACTGAACTATGTTATTATGCTTGCAAAGAAACATAATGGTTTTATGTTTTCTTCACTGAGAAGTGAGGAGCTGGGAAGACTGGCTGGTACTTCTCTGCATTTTCTTAACTCATTGTATGTGTGCGCTCAACACCCTAATCGTATCACAAAAGGTAGTGATACTAACCTGGATCCCATGTAAACATGCCTTTGAGAAGTGAATAAGAAGTAAAATAACTGTGTTAATTAAACCAATAAAAAGGAATAATTCAAATGTTCTAATAAAATTTGGTTTATTAGATTTTCTTTTTCAAGATTAGCTTTATAGCATGACTAGAGATTGTGTGTGTGTGTATGTATGTGTGTGTGTGTGTATATATATATATGTATGTATGTATGTATATATAGTGGGAGTTAGGTTAAACATTATAAAAATGTGAAACAAAAACACTGAAGCATAATTGTTGTTTCCTTATGACTGCTGAGGGCTCCATGAGAAGTGAATTTCAGAATTGCAGAAGTGGAGGTAGGAAGACAGTAAGTTTGAAGTCAGAATGGGTAGGTTATATAGTGAGATTCTGCCATAAAAAAAGGAGAAAGGGAGAATGAGGAGGGAGGAAGGAGGTAAAAACATTTTTAAAATCAGGATTTCTAGACACACACACACACACACACACACACACACACACACACACACACACGGCACCATGTCTCACTGCAACCATGATCCTGAATTTCTTTTTATGTATCACTTTAGCAGCAATGCTTATAAACACTCTGGTTTGTGAGGAGCCCATTTTGTTTTCTTGATTCGAGCAGCCATCCTAAAACCATTGTCACTGGACAATAAGAACTGATCAGGGAATGGATGTGCAGCATCAGATGTAGAGCCATTTATGGGACTCAGTGTCCCAGAGCTGCTTCTCTTACTGCCTGAGTTAGAGCTCCATATCTGTGTTTCCATGAAAGCCCCTAATGATTCATTCCCCCCTCTCACAGTGCCTCAGTTAAAATCACCCTTCCTGCTTTGCAGAAGGGATCGTTGTTATGTGTCTCAGCCCCTATTTCATAGCCCTGTGTCAGAAAGTATAGCAATTTCAAATTACAAAAAATAAAATAAAATAAAACCCACCAGCTTATTTAAAATACTAGGTTTTCTCTGGAAGAAAAAGAATCTTTACAAGAACTTTATATTTTGCTAAAAAACCTAATTCTGGTTCAGTGTTTTACTTCAGAGGAATTTTAAATGGGAAAAAAAGGCTTTTGTAAGAGGAAGGAAGGCAGGTTATCTCTGCTATTCAAGACTGAAGAGAAGCAATTAGGGAGGAGCCTTCTGACCCTTTGAAACAGCAAATTTCCAAGAAATTAGGCATATGTATTTTCATAAGGAACAAATCTCTACATTTCAGTTCAAGTTGTCCCACATTGGCTTTAAATGTGTCCCCACTGTCCCACAAGGCAATCTGAAAGCACCATTCTGAGTCACCTTGGAGAGACAAAGGAGGCCATGCTGAATCTTGATTCTTCCAGGGAAACATGAGACCACTAAGGCAGAATGAAGCTGGTCTTTTGCTCATGTGGATTCTCAGAGCTATAAACTCTTTCCCATAATTGCTCCAAAGGCATTCAAGAAAATAAATCGGTAGGTATCAATATTAGTATTAGAAGTATTAGTACTAGTATTAGAAGATCCAGATGTTTAGCAAGGCTTTTTACTTTGTGGCAAATGTACCAATTTAACCATATAAATTTTACGTAACTGTGTCCATGCTTTTTCTAAGTTGTTCTTAAATAATTTAAATTCTGTAGGATTTAATTTTCTGATTAGTAATCAATACTTGCATAACATTATTGTTGCTCTCAATTTTGTAGATTTTCTTTTTTAAATTCTTACAGATTAGGGCTGGCAAGAAAACCCTTCAGAAAGTCCAGGGCCCTAAGTAGACCCTGGCAACTTAGTAAGTTCACTTAGACTCGTCTAACTTACAAAGACTGGTCAGTAGACTTTCATACAGTGGGCCTTGGAGGAAATAGGGAAATACTTGGCATGGCATGAAAAGTTCTTGTGTTGAGTAACAACTGATACTAGCAAACTACATGAGACAATGGCAATGTGATGCTGTCCACATCATCACTGCACAGTTACCACTGAGGAGGCAGCAATTGTGATCGAAAGCGAAGTGTGGCCAGCTGTCTGGAGACTTGACTCGGTCTTGCCCAGCAATGTTATGTTAAGAGCACTTTCCTTATCTGTAGAGGACACTTTCCATCTCTTATACACAATATGATGGGAAGAAGTCCAATGACATAGTTGAAATATTTAGAGTTGTGTAGATTGAGGATGGTTCATAAACATCACAGATACAAGTGGAAGTAGAGATGACTTAGAAGTCTCAGGAGTAAGTGCTGTTTCTGATCACGTAATGGTTTGAAATTCCTTTGTGTTTAGGCAGCCATGTAAGGAAATACTCTGTTGCTGCTAAGGGTTGTTACACATGGGAAACAGTGGCTGAATTGAAGTGAGGTATTACTTCTTTGAAACATTTTTTTTTTTAAAGGATGCTACAATAAATTCTCTGAACAGTTTCTCTCAAATTAAAAAAAAAAATCACAACTGTTTATTCTTATTGGGCGGCGATTTTCTTGAGTAGAAGTGAAGATCATGTACTGATTCCCTTCCTCGGGCACTGATGGGGCACTAGTTAATGCTTCAGTAAGTGTTACGCATCCTGTGTACAAATTATGTGTACCAAAGTAAGGTTAGCAAGTAATACTTTCATTAATTCAGCTACACTCTTAGAATTATTAAAGATTACACAGACATTAGAAAAATAATGAATTCTATGTATAAAACTATTGACCTTCAAAGATTATCACAGTTTATGAAATTAAAAGAAAAATATTTTGGACAATGACTATTTTAAATAAATGTGTTTTGGGCATGTATGTTTCCATGAAAAATGGTACAGATACTTCCCACCATGTTCTTCGGTTGTCACAGGATTCACAAAAAAGGACCTGGAGAAAACTATTAAGCTTTTTCATTGTTTAACTAGTTACAATGGACATTTGTTACAAAAGAAATACATATTTTATATTACTGCCTCTTTATTTTTTTTTCTTTTTTTTTTTAAATTTTTATTTTGCAATACAATTAAGTTCTACATACAGGCACAGATTCCCTTGTTCTCCCCCCTCCCGCCCCCCCCTCACCTTCCCCCCAGCCCGCCCCCCATTCCAATCTCCTCCAGGGCAAAGCCTTCCCCACAGACTGAGATCAAGCTGGTAGACTCAGTCCAGGTAGGTCCAGTCCCCTCCTCCCAGGCCGAGCCAAGCGACCCTGCATAGGCCCCAGGTTTCAAACAGCCGACTCATGCAGTGAGCACAGGACTCGGTCCCACTGCCTGGATGCCTCCCAAACAGATCAGGCCAATCAACTGTCTCACCCACTCAGAGGGCCTGATCCAGTTGGTGACCCCTCAGCCATTGGTTCATATTTCATGTGTTTCCGTTCGTTTGGCTATTTGTCTCTGTGCTTTATCCGACCTTGGTCTCAACAATTCTCTCTCATATAAACCCTCCTCATTCTCGCTAATTGGACTCCCAGAGATCCACCTGGGGCCTAGTCATGGATCTCTGCATCCAGATCCCTCAGTAGTTGGATGAGGTTTCTAGCACGACAATTAGGTGTTTGGCCATCCCATCACCAGAGTAGGTCAATTCGGACTGTCTCTCGACCATTGCCAGCAGTCTGTTGTGGGGGTATCTTTGTGGATTTCTGTGGGCCTCTCTAGCACTTTGTTTCTTCCTATTCACATGTGGTCTTCATTTACCATGGTTTCCTATTCCTTGTTCTCCCTCTCTGTTGTTGATCCAGCTGGGATCTCCCACTCACCCAAGCTCTCTTTCCCTCGACCCTCGCCCTTCACTACCCCCACTCATGTCCAGGCTGTTCATGTAGATCTCATTCCATTTCTCTGTCATTGGGCGATCCCTGTGTCTTTCTTGGGGTCCTGTTTTCCAGGTAGCCTGCCTGGTGATGTGAGTAGCAGTCCAGTCATCCTTGTTCCACATCTAGTATCCTGTTATGAGTGAGTACATACCATGTTTGTCTTTCTGAGTCTGGGATACCTCACTCAGGATGATTTTTTCTAGGTCCATCCATTTGTCTGCATGCCTCTTTATTTTTTTAAAAAAGGGGGCTAAGAAAAATAAGCTACATTCAGAGGTTTTAATTTCACTTGTGTTCCTTCAACTTACTTAATATAAATAATTAATAAATATTAATTTATTGATTATTTTTACTTAATAAAATAATTCTGCAAATAGACTGATTCTTCCATTTAGCAAATATTTCCTCAGCTCTGGACTGATGCTAGGTCTCTTGTGAACAAGCATTAAAGAGGTGTGTGTGTGTGTGTGTGTGTGTGTGTGTCAGAGAGAGATCGATCGATCGATCGATCCTGCCAGCTTGGCCAAAGCTATAGTCCTCTGTTGCAGTATTCTTTCAGTTGAGAAGACTTTTTCAGGAAAGAGTGAACATCGCATTTATGTTATGTGGTTCCTTTCTGTATACAGTATCTTGGTAAGAGGGACTCTAGTTAGAAAGTTGTCAAATGCCGGGCGGTGGTGGCGCACGCCTTTAATCCCAGCACTCGGGAGGCAGAGCCAGGCGGATCTCTGTGAGTTCGAGGCCAGCCTGGGCTACCAAGTGAGTTCTAGGAGAGGCGCAAAGCTACACAAAGAAACCCTGTCTCGAAAAACCAAAAAAAAAATAAAAATAAAAAAAGAAAGTTGTCAGACAAATTATTTGGAAAAATTTTTATTTCTGAAAATATTTTAATGAAATAAGAAAGAACCTATATATTCTAAAGTGAGAAGATACAATTCTAACCATACATAAGATGTTAATAGCATTTACATTTTTATAGTTTGCATTTTTATGAAACACTGTAGTTCATGGTTTTCAACAATATCTAAGTAAACACATGCCTTGAGTATGATATACATTGAAAAAAATAGAAGGTAGCAGTGTCAAAAAGCATGTAGAATTGATACCAAAAGATGAAACAACCCAGATGCTCATGTATGAACAGTTGGATAAAGGAGGGAGGCCCATGCATATTCTGGAATATTTTCAGCCTTTAACATGTGTAAAATTCTGGGAGATGTTTACAACATGGATTTGAAATGAAGTAAATCTGTTTGCCTCACCCAGGTATTCTGCTTGAATTGATCAAGTGTGGTAGAATCTAGCTGTATGATAGACCCTTGTAGGAAGCAAACTCTCATTTTAAATTCAGTTAATTCAAATTTAGTATGCATCTCCATAAAAGAAAATCATCTCCCTGAGTGATTACCATTTCCCACAGAAACTAACATGGTTTATCACCATAAACAGTACATTTCTAGATATCATTACGTATGTATTCATGTGACATACACACCAACACACTTAGCTAATGACCAACTAGAACATGTAACTTAATAAACACAGAAGTTATTATTACTGAAGTACTTAATTACATCCAAAATGTGACTGACCAAACATAAAAAGTCATCTTTAAGCTATTGTAAATAAAAAGTCTTCCTAAAATATGCCTTAAGTTTGGCTAATACAGTTGATAGACAAAAGATAGAAACAACCCAAGAGTCCATCTGTGGACAAACAGATAAACAAAAGATGATACACATTAGAGCATCATTTAGTCTTAAGCAGAAATGGATTCTTCCAAATATTACAACATGAGTGAAATGCAAAACCAGCATGCTAAGTAAGTGCACAGCATGTGAGCCAGCCACACAAGGTCAAATCCTAGATGATTCCATGTACATAAGAAACAGCATGCTCACACTGACAGAAATGAAAGGTAGAATAGAGATTTCTGAGAACTGAGTGAGAAAGGGGTGTTTTCATGCATGATTACAGTTCAGGAAAGTTAAAAACATGGACATGAATATTTGAGATGGTTGCATGACAACATGAATTACTTGATACCACTGCACCACACATCTAAAAACAGTTAAGGTAACAAGTTGTATGTTATGTTACATTTTTTTCTCCATGAAGGAAATGTATTTGAAATTTTTTGAGTTTTAGTGAAAGTGGAGTGAAATTGCATAGTTTCAAAGCACAACTGAGCTGTGTACTCGGGAGAACCATTAGAAGAGTTTTGGAATATAATAATTTATTAGCTTGAAGAATAGTCTCTACTTTGCTGTTGAGACCCTATGTATTTAGGAAATACGAACACTGGTATTCCCCTCGATTCACAAGCAGTAATGACTGTAATAAACTGCAAGAGACTGTAGTTTGAAGAAGCAAAGACATCTTTCAAAGTGTTCACTTTGGTCACCTGATGGTAAGTGCATGGAGGTTTCCTCGTCAGCTTTTTACATCTTAACAGTTTATCTTGTTGCTGGGGAAAGCCACAGTCTTATTGAAGCTCATATTTCTCTAGAAATTCTATGCTATCAATTGATCCTTTTGTTTCCTAGAGATGTTGAATATTTCTATTCACTTTAGAAATCACTTAGTAATTAATCACTTAATATAGCATTCTTTGGAATTCAGCACCTATATATTCACACAGTAACCACCATGATTATCAGGATACAAAACAGTTCTTTTACCCCAAAGAACTCCCAGCTTATCTCCATTCTTGCTCCCACCACTGACCCCAGACACATATAGGTGTCTTCTTATCACTGTTGTCAGTAAGAGAATTGTTATGTAAGTGAAATCTAGCATGGAACGTTCTAAGAAAGGCTTACTATACTCAGCATGTTGTCAAATGAACCAGCAGTTTCTGTCCTTTTGATTGCTGAGTAGCATGTCTCTGTAAGGATAGACCTCAGAATATTTAGCCAAGCATTCATGAAAGGCATTTGCAGTTTTCCATTTGGAACAATTATGAATAGAACTGCTATAAATTTCCACATATATATTTTTGTGTGAGAACTAGTTTTTTGTACATTTGTTTCTCAAGGGTAAGTAGCCAAGGGGAGGATGTTACATTTATGTATGTATGCCTCAATACCACACAACCTTCTTCCTAAGTGGCTGCACCATGTTCATCCCCACTAGCAATGTATGAATCCCAGCTGTTCCACATCCTTGTAACTCCTTGTTACTATCAGCAACTTTTTTAACATCATTGCAATATGTGCAATGGAAATGGCTTTTTTTTTAGGCTGTAAGAGATAATGTAATTTGGAGGCCATCATCTTACCTAACTCTCATCTGTAGAGCTGTTCTACTCCTGTACTATTAATATATTTCTGATACCATTTCCCCCCATACATATACACCCTTCTTGTAAGTAATGCTTTTCCTATGAAATTTCATTGATTCAGTTTTTCATCTTTTTAAAGATTTCTTTCTTGAATACTTAATAAGATGACCTCTCTATGTTTAAATTCAATGCAGTATTTTATATATATATATTATTTTACATCAGATATTATATATATAGTATACTAACTCAGTGTATTATTTTTACATCAGATGTTATAATTATATGATATAATTATATAACTATAATATACATTATAACATAATGTATTATAATCAGATATTATTATAGTTATATAATATATCATACAATTATATCTGATTATACTATTTATATTATAATTTTATAATTATATAATTATGTAATTATAATATTATAACATATTATATAATATATCTGATATAATTATAATATTAAAATATCTGATATAAAAATAATGTACTGATTTAATATGTCTATTGAACATTTACAGCTTTTCATTCAGTTAGGTGGAAAAGACATGCTATAACAAGAATACAGTCTATAAAATTAAATAATTGAACTTCTAATGATGAGGAAAATTTTATGTAACATTTGTTCACTATAGTAAAATTCTTTGAGATTGGTATATGCATTGTTGAAAGGGTATAAGTCTCTTTTATACTTTTGGAAAAATGAAAACAGATTTATGGAATTGAGCACAATTTTTGCTCAGAAGTAGAGGCTAGTGCCTCATGACTCTATTTCTGTTATTGTATGTCAGAGCTCAAGAAAATTATTTTATTTCTATAGATGTCTATGTGCTCCTAACAATTCTTTACAAATTGAAAACTTTAACCTTACATTGCATCTTTCTAGGATTTACCTCTAGCTACCAATTTTGGCAAAATCGTTTTAACAAATAATTTGGCTGTGTACGACAACATGATATAATAAATTTGATCATTATTTTTTCTTGCTGTAGGACACTGTACACTGACATAAAGTTCTGATTTGATCTTACAACCTCTAAGAGGTAGCATATTGATTGATATACTCCATTTATATGCTAGTTCCAACCTTTAATGTTCATAACCTTCTAGTTTTTCTCCTAACATACTGATTTATCAGTCTCTGGTTAGCATCTCTTCCAGGGCTTCCTTGTGCTGATCCAATGCCATAGCTTTATTTTAGGCTGTTGATTCCCAGGTTTTTGTCACAAAATTCTACCATAACATGTTGTCTGACTCCAAGCTTATGAACACAACAATGGGCTTCATACATGTTTTCTTATACTTTTTCCATCCATTACAAAAATAAAATTAATCAAAAACATGCATTTATACTACTTAGAAAGGTTTTCACAATATATAAGTTAGTATAGGACGTTGCAGACAGTGGTTTCATCCTACATTGATAGAGAGTACAGCAGTCCACAAGGATTGGAAGAGCTCATGGGAGTTTGTTACAGTGTTTATCTAGGTGTGACAAGAAGATTGCAGAAACAGGAAGGCTATTTAAGTTGTGGAATTGTAGTTTTGTGGGGGTGTTTTAACTTTGTGTTTGGGAAGGGTTTTTAGTGTTTGTGTGTGTGTGTGTGTGTGTGTGTGTGTGTGTGTGTGTGTATTGAGATTTAGTTGACAAAAACGACACCATTTTTGTACATTGTATATTGTAAAGTTTTATATAAATATATTGTATAATGTACCAAAATCAAGCAAATTGACACATCTGTCACCCATATAGTTACTTTCTGGTGTTGTGTATGTATTAAGAACAAATAAGATATTATGTCTTGGCAAATTTCAAATATACTATCCAAACAGTATGTACAATAGGTCCCCCACATTTTATTTCATCCATAATTTCTATGAAGTCAACAGACTTGTTAGTGTGGTATCTGGTCACTTTGATTTATGGGTGTGTTCAATTATACTTTATCTAATTGAGAAAATATGATGTTTGGTGTCAACTATCATAGAATTTTTAAAGAATATAAAAAGTTAGCTGGGCGGTGGTGGCGCACGCTTTAATCCCAGCACTCGGGAGGCAGAGGCAGGCGGATCTCTGTGAGTTCGAGGCCAGCCTGGGCTACCAAGTGAGTTCTAGGAAAGGTGCAAAGCTACACAGAGAAACCCTGTCTCGAAAAACCAAAAAAAAAAAAAAAAAAAAAATATAAAAAGTTGAATATTGTAAAGTAGATAATTTCTTAATATTTTTGTGCTAAGTAAGAGTAAGAAAACTCTGCTTATTCTTATGTAGAAAAGACAGTCTGTGTGGTTATAAGCTGCTTGCTTTCCACACTCTCCGAGAAGATTATTAGTGAATCTACAAGCTATTTGACAAATTTTCATAACTCGCCATGGGGGTTTAGTAATAACAACAACAACAATAATAAAGCAATTTAAAAAGCATATTTTACAAATTCACCTCCAATTTATGTGGCTATTAGTTTATGGTGTGAAATACTGGGATAGACTATAAAGGTAAATCAAAAAAATTCTCTCACATGGGGAAATTCTGCTATAGACCCTTGCTTTCTTCCATTGCCTTTCTGATTTTCTCTCTGCATTGATCATATCATCTAATGCTTTGTCAGTAGAAAGATTTTCCTCTGTGATGGTATTTTAGGTGCCTGTGGAACAGCAATAAAATCTAAAATAGTCTAAGAAAGTAATAATCCACAGTTATAAATATTTGCTGCTGCAGTTATTAGAATATGTGGAGCATAGACTTTGTGGGGTCTTTACTTCCTAAGCCAAACAATGACAAGTCAAGATAACCATGCTTGGAGAGTAAGAAAATCGATAAAATCCCTGAGGTGGTGTGAGTTCTAGAAGCTACCCAGTACTCTAGCTTTTATTTCTAGATCATGAAATTAGAAACTGTGAATCACAATTGTTAATCCTGTGGACTAAGAACCATTTCACAGTCTACTTGATGACAGGGACTGCCTTTGGTTTCAGCTTATCAAAGTATTATCTTCTCCAGAAGAATATTATGTTCCTCACCAGTAACACTCTGTTGCCAAAAATGTACTTATTATTGTATTCCAAATTTTTTTTAAGAAATCATGTAATTTGTTTTTACTCTTGTTATGTACATAGTTGCAGACTATAACATCTCTGATTTTTCTTTCTGTAGACAAAGTGTAGAATATTTATTGTGTTTTCTTTGATGGAAAATATTTACCAATCCCTGATAGAAAAGGAATCTAAAGCCAGGAAAGCTCAATGATGCTTTAGAGGTGTTAGATTCCATTGGTTACCTGAGTGCAGAAGTGCACTGCTTTCTACATATTGTTCTTCTGGCTGCCTGGCAAGTGAGTTAGCTTCTCTTTGCATTAGCTTCCCAACCTATAATACTGTTGGGAGAGTTCATTGAGGAGGTGATTCACGAAATGATTTTAACAGTGCTTGTCACATGATTATTGTTGCAATGATTGTTACCTATTTAGTGTTGGTGTGTGTAATTGATGTGATGTCCTAAAGAGACTCAGATTCTCCTAATTTTTTATAAGTGGGTTGAGGCATCACATTTCAGATATGAAAGAAATTGGCACTTATTTTTATTCTCAGTTGTAGTATGGTTTGCTCCTCCTCCTTTAAGTTCTCTAAAAAGTAATAGAAAGACATTTTATACTGCAGAATTACATTTATGACTCCTAATATTGAAGCGAAAACTTAAACTCTGAACACTTACATAACCTAGAATAAGCCCCTAGAATAACCTGCCTTGAATCTGGCAGATGAGACCTGTGGGTCTCTCATCCTTCTACCCAGAGGACATTCTTACACATCTAAAGCTACTTGAACTGATTACATTTTTTAATGATTAGGCTCATATTTTTAGTTGTATTTTATGCAATAGTGCAGTTTTGTGTTATCCTTCATTCTTTCAGCGTTATTCACACAAAGCTCATTTTCTCAGATTTTTTTATATTCTTCATCTTCAGCTACAAAATGGTCATGCTGAACTACGTGGAACTGAGTGAGGCAAAGGCCCTAAACACTGGATCCCTTAGTACGTTGGCCTGTTAGACCATTTTATTTCTCCCTGTGATGTAGAGTAAAGGAAAGCCTATATTCTGCTGTAATGAAATCTAAAAGTCTGGTTTCCCAAGAAGTTCCACTGTGTAGTTGACAATTTCTAGAAAAATGATGTTAAAGGCTATAGGTTATATGGATTTTCAAAAGTATCACAACTAAAAGACCATCTCTAACCTTGACTTATTAAAATGACAAGAATTGGACTTGCCTGTAATTGCTTTCTGTGTGACTCCTATCTTGTGTTTGCTTAATTTACTGGTCCAGACGAGATCTTACTCTTCTCAGACCTCTACATTTAATCTCACAAAAGAAAACACTCCTTTTTCTTTTTTAACTGTTTAGTACACCTGTTTCCTTGGCTTACTGTCATTTATAATAGAAATGTATCGTAACAGAAAAGGAAATAATTGGACAGAAAAAAATGCAGTGATGTTTACTTTAAAAGAAGTTAATGGGTGGTAGTGGTGCACGCCTTTAATCCCAGCACTTGGGAGGCAGAGCCAGGCAGATCTTTGTGAGTTTGAGGCCAGCCTGGTCTACAGAGTGAGACCCAGGACGGGCACCAAAACTACACAGAGAAACCATGTCTCGAAAAACCAAAAAAAAAAAAAAAGAAATTAACAAAAATTTGTTGTTGATGCAAGCAGAATTAAACATGTAGTCCAAAAGGCAAGATTTAATAGCAGATAGGATGAGTAAGACCCCTATGCAGCAGACCATTCCGTAGATAAACAAGATTGAATCAGAAGAAGTTCAAGGTCCACAAACAATCACTAGCATTTTATTTTTGTCTGAGTGTAGTTCTGCTATAGTTTTGTAATGAGTTTAAGAATAAATGGGTTACAATTATTTGTTCTCATAACAACTAGTACTTCACTTAACATAACTTTTATTATTGTGGAATTACTAATTTGATTGTCTAATTCTCTTCTTGGACAAGTCTCACATGAGGTTGAAAGAATTGATGTGTAAATTGATATTCAGAAATGAATGAATTTGTAAGGGACATTATTATTTTATTTATTCGACTGAGTATTATTACAGGGCCATGGGCATCAACTAATAGTAGGCCTTTCAGATATATCAGGAAAGGGCATGCCTTTGATGTTTATGCCACCCATTCTCAGATCTTTCCACTTATCTCTGCATATCACCCAATTTTCATATTAAGAGTATAATGCTGTTTTCACAGAGATAAAGGATTTGCATCAAGACCTTACTCAGATATTACCCCCTACTAAAATTACCTTTCTTCCCCCAGCTATGAGTAATTGCTTCTTCACTGATGAGCTCCCACAGCACATTATCGAGGACTCTTTGGATTGAATTTGCTTTCAGAGTTTTCAGTGGTGTGTTTAGTTATATCTGTCCCACACTACCCTTCATTCCTGTGCTTTGCAAAACACCATGCAGTAGATTCTTAAATATTTGTGCATGAAACAGAAAGTTGTTAAAAGAAAAAATAATTTGCACATATTTCAAATTCAAAACAATTTTATGGTACCTTAGAGTACTTATCCCAAGCAGAAAGATGAGAAATCCATTCCCAATACCACAGACAGTCAGTTCAACCCCAACACTGTCCACAATTGAATAGACATGCCTTTGAGAATCTTAGTTACTGTTCCCACTCACCCACCCCCGTAGCCACTGTTATTAATTAACTAGTTCAGGTAATCATACAATGCTTTCTACTGAACAATTTATAGAATAATGATTAGTGGGATAATTTTTGTTTCCAGGAAGATCTCTGGATAATAGGACAAAAGGAACATGTAGACAAATGCTTGAATAGCAGTGGGTCAGTGGCAAAGATACTGGTGGACAGGTAGAGCCTTATTTAAGTCTGCTTTTGCTTGCTAGAGAGTCAGAACCTTCATTTCCCTCTGTGAGTTTTCTCATATGTTCTCCAAATGAAAAGTTATGCACGTGATGGCAAGTGTCTTCTCCACCCTTGTTTTCTTCTTTGCCTTGTTTTGTTTTGAGATGGTATCCATGCTGTATACCAGGCTGGATTATGAGTACATCACAGTCTCCCTGCCTTTCAAGAGACGTCTTCCAGTAGCCTTAAGCCAGACCTGATTGTAGCATTTTAGCTTACTCCCATTTGTTGTTGGATTTGTTTCTAGTTTGCTTTTGTTTTCCTTGTCTTCCTCCACTTTGCCCTCCTTCTTTTTTCTTCTTCTGAGACAATGACAGTGTCTTCCTGTATAGCTCATGCTGGCCTTGAACTCACTGTGTTGACTAGCTGGCCCAGTCCTAGGGCTGGAATTAGAGTGGTGTGCCAACATGTGCAGTTTAAAATGATGGTAGTCTCAGACTCAAATCTAAACAAGCCAATCTGGATCTATTCCTCACATCCTTTTATTATTTATACTATGACAGAATATCAGTATAAATTAATTTGAGAGTACATTGGAAGACAAAATAATTTCAAAAACCTTACCTCAGAAATAGTTAACAGACTTATCTATGTTAGTAGTGACAGCTATCATTGATTGATTTTTATGTGCTAGGCTCTGCTTTGAGAGATTATATGCAAAGGTGAATCAGTTATCTTCATATTAACTCTTTTGGTGGGGAAACTGAGGGATACACAGGAAAATCTTTCGAAGATGTGTTTTTATTATATGTCTGTGTTTGTGCATCTGTGTGTTAGTATGTGCATGTGCATGTTGTTGTCTGTGAGTGCCAGACGCTTATGATCCGCTTAGAGCTGGAGTTATAGGCAGTTGTGGGTGCTGGGAACCAAACTCACATCCTCTATCAGAGCACTATACACTCTTAACCACAGAGCCAGCTCTCCAGTCCTGAAAGGGGGCAGTGGTGTCCAAAATTAAAGTATTTGGCAAAGTCAAGATTTAGTCCCTGCAAGTCCGATCCAAGAGTTTTTAAACAATACACATAGTCTTTACACCAAATATCTAAATTACATTTTATGTTCTGATTATTTTCTCTGCTTTTAAGAGATGATCTTTATTTTAAATCAGATTTAAATAATTATCATCATGTTTCCCTTCAATTTACACATGCTCAGGAAATAAGAGTTTATGTACAATGTAAACAAATGGACAGTTATCAAATTATAAATAGAGAAAGTGTGTGTGTGTGCTTAAGATGAGATACACCTAAGCTGCCTGTATGTTTAGAGTATTAATGATTCTTTCAAAATAGATATCATCAACTTTTCCAACAAGAAACCAGATTGAGATCAGAGACTGTGTCTCTGCTTAGAGCCCTTCTCTTCCCCCCACTCCCCAATTTTACTTTTGCTAATTCTGTTTTTCTCCTTTATCCTTCATGTTATAGCCATTTCATCTCAGTGAAAATCTTAAAACAGCCTCTACTTAATGTTCACATATTATCTCTAAATTTATAAAATGAGAGATTGGATTAGCTGATCATAAGTCTCTGGGGAAAGTTGATGATCTATATATTTGATGGAATTTCATTTTATTAAGAAAAAGGTGTATAGTATTCTGTAAGTAAGACACATCAAAAATAGTTATTGATGTAGAATTTTTTATTTTTTTTATTTTTTTATTTTTTATTTTTTATTTTTTTGGTTTTTCGAGACAGGGTTTCTCTGTGTAGCTTTGCGCCTTTCCTGGAACTCACTTGGTAGTCCAGGCTGGCCTCGAACTCACAGAGATTCGCCTGGCTCTGCCTCCTGAGTGCTGGGATTAAAGGCGTGCGCCACCACCGCCCGGCTTGATGTAGAACATTTTTATCCAGGAATTAATTCTACTTTTATTCCTTACAGACTTTTATTTTTGAAATTCACTAAATGGCTTCCAAAAAAGAAATTAGCTGTGTTTTTTAATGTCTAATTTTCTATACTAAGGGAGTATCTGTATATCTATCCACTTTGAAGACCTCAGTTCATAATCAAGGAAACTTTAGCAAAGTTTATTGGAAACTTTAGCAGAGTAACTGATGACCTGAGACTTTGATTAATTCATCTCTTAGAAACAAAATGACTAAGATGTTTAGGATAAATTCTAGGTCATATATAGGGAATGCAAATATATGTTTTATCTTCTTAAATCTTTGGTCTTCACAATGAAATCCTCATTCAATTCATCTTTTTTTTTCCCCACAGCAAATATATCCCACTAAATTCCCCTCCTATGGTGACCACCCAGAGTATAGGCACCTTTGAGATCCTGATCTACAAGAAACTAAGGAACTGTTGTACTGGGTTTTAAAACTTCTTGTATGTTTTAAAATGTTTGGCTCTTCAGCATCCAATTGATCCAAAGATCCTGGGCCTTCTGTGTCAGCTAGCTACTCCAGACACTTCCTGGGTATAATAGAGCTGAGAGAAAATAATTAAAGGAAGAACAATGTCTCCTGCCCTCAAGGAACTTGACATAGGGTTATGATGATGAATGGAAATATTAATAATTTCCTCCAAGGTTTTTGTAAAAATGAAAACATAGATAGATATTTCATACCCCAAGTAGGTATTGTATCCTGCCAAGGGTAAAGAACACATAGTGTTAAAATAAATAAAGTAATGAAACATAGTGAGTGTAAAGATGGAATTTACATAGACTGGTTTTCACAGCACAGGTGGAACTTAAAATGCTTCTGAAGTCCTGATGTTGACCTACCATAAGTCACTCTGGTAGTAACAGGAAATGGAAAAGGAAACACACTGAAATTCGTATTATTCATGCTTCCTCTAGTGACAATGCCTGGGAATAAAGACCAGAAAAGTGCTTACCACCTTAAGACATCTTTCTTTGCGTACAATAGTTAGATTACTCATAAGCCAATTCTTTATTAAAAATAACCTTCTATTCTTTGTTTTTAAATACATTGTTAAGTCAGTCTTCTGTGTTGATAAGATAGTCAATAAATAAACAAATGACCCTCTTACTCATCTTCAGTTATCACACTGTTTTCTTTAACAATTGAATTTTATCTATAGTTGCTTTTCAATTTATAGAAAATATAGTTAGCATTTCTTACTGATTTTCTACATTCTTCTCATTTGTTAAATGATCTACAATCTTTTAAAAAAATCCCAGAACATTATTCCTTCATTTACCCTATTAGTCTAGGTTCATTGTTATGTTGATTTCAAAAAGTAATGATTTGGTTGTTGAAATGCCCAATACCTCAAAAAAAATTATGGGAATTTGGGTGTCTTGTTATTTCTTTCTTTCATTTTTTTCTTTTTTCTCTTTTGCTTTTGTATGTTAGGGTGTGTGTGTGTGTGTGTGTGTGTGTGTGTGTGTGTGCGCGCGCGTGCGCGTGTATGCTTGTGTGTTCACATGTGTATGGATACATATATGTGTGCAAGTGCATGTGCACTTAAGTCACCTGTGTATGGAGTCTCCAATGTTGATAGTAAATGTCTTTCTCAATCCCTCTTAACCCTTTCTGTTGAAGCCAACTCTTTCACTGAACTTGTAGCATACTATTTTGGCTAGCCTTACTAGTCAGTGTGTCAGGGATTCTATCTCCTCTTCCTGCACAGTGGGGCTACAAGTGGGCCATTACACCAACCCGCCTTGTACTGGTATCTAGAGATTGGAATGTATGATTGGGCAACAAGCACTTTTCTTGCTTAGCCAGCTCCCCTGCACTTGCTTGAGTTTCTTGTTGTGGCAGATTCTCCAGCTTTTCAATCATCACTAGAGAAAGTGATAGATATACCAAGTGGTGTGGTTAAACAACAGTCACTCTGCTGCTGCAGGTTCTCAACTAGTGTTGGTGTTTTAACGTATTTAAGTGTTGGTGAATTTAGGATATTATGTTAAGTAAAATAAGCCAGGCCCAGACAGACAAATGGAGCATGTTCTCACACATAAGTGAAAACAAAAAAGCAATAAGCAAACAAACAAACATATAACCTGTTGGTTTCACAGAAGAGGAAAGAGAAAGGGAAGTAAAGGCATATGAAATGTTGGATACTGACTGAAGTCATCAGGAAGAATAAGTTATCTGTCATATATGACAATTACAGAATTCTGTAAAGCTCTAGAAGAAAGGATTTGAAGGATCCTAAAACACACATATGCAGATAAAATTTAGGTTCAAATATGAATTATCCTGTTATTTTCATATCTTCTATGTATTAACTTTTGTACTATATCTCATGAACTGGAAAATTATTGCACAGCTTTAAAAATAAAAGATTTTTAAAAAGTCATTGAGTTTCAGATATGAATTATCTCATATAAAACATTAGAAATAGATATCCTTTGATCAGCTAAATGAAGTTACTAGAAGTGCAGGCAGAAGACCTTCAATTTTATAGTGTAGTGTATATTTGTCAAATATGGTTGTATGGGATTGAGGAGATGGCTCAGCAGTTAAGAGCACTGGCTGCTCTTCCAGAGGACTGGATTCAATTCCCAGCACCTACATGGTGGGTCCCAACTGCCTGTAACTACAGTCAAGGGAATCTGATGTTCTATTCTGGTCTCCATGGACACCTGGCATACACATGGTACACAGACATACATGGTGGCAAAACACCCATACACATCACATAAAATAAAATTTATTTTTAAAATTTTAGTATACTGGACCAGCCTGGACTGAGTCTACCAGGTTGATCTCAGTCCGCGGGGGAGGCTTAGCCCTGGAGGAGGTAGGAATGGGGGGTGAGCTGGGGGGAAGGTGAGGGGGGCAGGAGGGGGGAGAATAAGGGAATTCATGGCTGATATGTAGAACTGAATTGTATTGCAAAATAAAAAAAATAGTATATATAAACCTTTCCACCAAAGTTCATTATATTGAATTTGGGAAATATCTTACATATAAATGGCCGGTTTAAGAGAAAATACAAAAGGTCTGTACTCCATGAAATACACTAGCCTTAGAAAGTTGAATCCTTTTCATTCCCAGTCTGTGTAATCTTGTCAAATGCCTTCTGTGCTTTGGTTGCCTTGTTTATGTCACTTCTCAACATGATGGAGCTTAGTTCCTCCTAAGAGCTCCTGTACAGCCACATGGAATTTTGTCTTCAGGTGTTGGCACCCTGTTGTCTGCAGTGTGTTCATACTGAGACTTGGATCAAGACTTTAGAGATTCAGAGCAACATGGTTTGGAAACAGTTACCACCTGTGTTCCTTCCCTATGGCTACTTATCAAGCTACTACCTTTGTAGTGATGTTAAGACATCTGCACTTTATTCTCCAATAGTTCTGCAGACCACAAGTTTAATGTCAGCACCAAGTATCCAGGTGAGGACCCTGATGCATTCTTTCTGGATACCACAGTAAATAATCCTTTCTGCTTCTGCTGACTACAAATATTCTTGGTTGGGGAGATATTACTCATTGGAGTGCTGTCTGGTCCATGGTCACATTGACTTGCCCTCCTATCTGTAAGCAACCTCCTTCTGTCAAGTATCCATGTGATTTATGTGGTTGCATTTAGGAACCACCTAGAAAATTCAAGAAACTATCTCTATGAAAAACATCAAAGTCTCCTTTTGTAGCCATATAAAATAGTATTTACAGATAGAAGGATTAGGATTTGTATATTTTTGATAGAAATGTTCAAACTAACATATCAGCTCACCTATGTACCTATTCTCTAACTCTTGCCTTGACTCACATCCTTCGTTATCATTGTAGGTCAGGTGAGGGAGAGACTGGAAGGAGCTTAAAGGAAGGGAGAGAGGAGCTTAGAGAGAAAGAAATAGATGGATGGGTGGATGGATGGATGGATGGATGGATGGATGGACAGACACACACACACACATACATAGATGATAGATAGACACATAGGTACATAGATACATAGATATAGGTAGATAGATACATACATACAAACATACATAGATGGTAGATAGATACATACATACATACATATGTACATACATAGATGGTAGATAGATACATACATGGTATATAGATACATAGATAGATATAGATGGATAGATAGATAGATAGATAGATAGATAGATAGATAGATAGATAGTACTGACTTTGTTCTTTGCACTGTGTTCTTTAGCTGAACCACTTAAACACACGACATGATAGATCCTAGCATGAAGACTTTCAGGATTAGATAAAGCTAGCTGCCTGAACAGTGGGCTGCAGACTTGTTAATTTCATGTTTTCTTTGACCTGATTCCCATAATCCTCATCTTAACCATGAAGACATCTAAAGAGACTCACACTCAGTTCTGCCTTCCTCAGAATCAAGCGTCTTCCATCACTGCTGAAGGCAAGGAAAACCCAACGGCTGAATCAGATGTCAGTTCCCTGTCACACTGTATCCAAGAAGCCTGTGTGCTGTCACAGTTGTTCTTGAGCATTTATCCTGATGCTACATGATGAGGAGGGACATTGCAGAAAGGTGGCTATGGGGAAAACATCTGGAAGAAATCAGTCTTCCAGGATCAAAGAGCTCCTTGTGTAGCCTAGAGGGTCCTCAGAGTGCTCCTCAGAGCAAACAAACGGTTCTCTGGATGAGTCACTGTGATTTTTTTCCTGCCAAAAGCCCATATGTGTTGCAAAAGCTCAAGGAAAAGGGATGGAGAAAGGATAAAGGAGAGAAAATGAAATTAAAGGAGGCAAAAAAAATCGTTTAAAAAACTTTACATATGAATAAAAAAACTGTAACATGATTATAATTTTTTCATATATCTAGCATTCTTAACATTGTGCCACTCACGTTGCCCTAGCCTAGAGTAAAAATATGTATACATAAAATGTTTAAAATCACAAAGAAATGTGGCAAAGGAAGGGTAGTGGAGGAGACTACAAGACTTTGAAACAACATATCTCTAATACATGAAAATTGGCAGAGGATAGTGAAGCCCAAGTCTGTGTCCCATACCCTAGCCAGTGGCATTTTACTGAGGAAAAAAAAAGTTACTTATGAATCAGTACAGCCATGCTTTGTTCTGCATGAGTGTTTTAATAGAGCGAGTGTAATATAAGGATCAGGTGGGCTCATGGGAATGGAACAAAAGGTTTTGTAAAATTAAAGCAAAATAATTATAGCTCTAGGTGCAAAGCGAGCATACTCCAGCAGTTGATAGCAAGGACCTGCTCAGAGCAGGGGGGGGGGGAGCACGCTGGAAGGTTTTTTTTTCCTTTTTCTTTTTTTTTTTACTCACTAACAAAGGCTTTTAATAGGTAACAGTTGTAAAGCATCTTTGAAAGTAATTAATGCACCCACACAAAAATTTATTAAAATGAAAATTTAAGGAATTGTCTAAAATGAATTAATTAACAAAAAAGAACATCATGCCTTTCTTATTTTTTAAAGAAGGAGAGAAGGTTAAGCAGAGCAGATTTTTGTGAGATTGCATTTTAAAATGTTCCTGGTTTATTTAGTATCTGAATAGCCCTTAAAGAGAGAGTTGGCGGGTTTTATTACCCACCCCCTTTAGAAATACTAAATGGGGACAGGCATAAAATGGGGATTAATTTGCCACACATGAGCTTTACAACCCCTCAAAAATGATGATATCTGTTTACAAAATGTCCCAAGTTTAATAAGTTTGTAGAGACCTATAGGAAGCAGAATAGGACATTCAGAGATGGAGATGGGTTTGTACTGTTCCGTACCATGCCTTCTCCTGTGCTCTTAGGCCAGGAGAACTCTGCTTCCTGTGGACTTGTGGAAGATGAGGGCAAATCTGCGTGGTGCAGGACTGGTCAGTTTTACCTCATAGAATTTCTAATTCGTGAGGAAAACATTGACTGTACTGATCCTATTTCTGTAAGAATATTGAGTAGCTGCGTTTGCTTTCTCTTCTGCCTTCTTTTGTTCCATACTGAGATACAATTACAAAGTCAAATATGTGCAACCCACATGAGCATTTACTCGTTGCTGTGAAAGTGATTACTAGCCAGTTACAAAAGTTTCTTTCAGGACGGTGTTGTTGGTTATTTCTCACAACCTTCAGGTCTGAACTTGTAAATAAATCTTTGAGGATAAGGGCCTCCAAACCTTCCATGCTGCAAGTCATTGGATATGACAGCCTTTCTTCCAATATTGTCATTGTAGTCATGCAATATTCTGATAGTTTCCTTGAGGGAAGCGTTTCTGAAAGCTAGTTCAGGTAAAGTATAGGAAGGAAGGGAGTTGTTTTGGGGGATATTCAACCACGCTATGAACCCCGAGTTTGCATTCGAGTTAATTAAATAAAATGAACCTTGGGTCAGGAGGCTATATTAGCAGCTAGTTGACAGAAAGTAATCCTATAGCATCAGAGGACATCAGGGGAGACAGAGAGATGCAGGAAGTAGAGGGAAGGGTTAGGAGTGGCATAGCCTTTTCTGGTTTGGTGAAGTAGAAGCAGTTGTCTTTCAGAGACGCCAGCTAGTTTCTAGCCAGCCTCTCTGAGCTATCAGGTTTTCACCCCAGCCTTTGATGCTTGAGTCTTATTTATAAATAGAACGATAGAGGTTTAGTTAAAGCTACCTTTAGCGGCAGTGACAGAGCCTGTGCCTGTGGGAACAGGATTCCTACCAGGTGTGGCCTGAGTGGCCAGGCAGCTGCTAGAAAAGCAGGCCAGTAACTGCAGATTGCAATTGCTGGCTGAAATAGCAGTAAATTAAGGCACAGCCACTGTGCTAAAGTTAAAACAACAGAGTTGTGAAGATAGTCTCCACTAGTTAAATGATTATTATACAAGTTTTGAAGTGGTAAAAGCACACTGTTTACATGTGACCTGCATAGATTTAATTGAATTTCCTTTGTCTTCCGTAGTTTTAAAATATCCCTTAATATGCCTTTGTAGTAATTTGGATTGTCTTCAGATTCTGTTTTTGTTGTTGTTGTTTTGTTTTGTTTTACTGACAATGAGTCATGGAATTTATTTTAAAACAGTTCTATGGTGTCCATATCATTTTACCATTTATTCAAGAGAAAAGCAGATTTGTATACTTTGTGATGGATGTGCTTGCTTCTTTTTACATAAAGAATGAACTCTTGGGGCTGAGAAGATGGTTCAAATGGGTAAAGTGCTTGTTGTCCAAGTACGAGGACCTAGTACCCTTGTAAAAAGCTGGGCAAGACATTGTACATCTATAATCTCAGCTGGGAGAGTGGAGAAAAGCTGATCTTAGGACCTTCTGGCCAGCAGTCTACATAGTATGTAACATCTAATTCCATCCAGTTTTCCTGCAAATAGCATGGTTTCATTCTTTATGACCGAGTAATACTCCATTGTGTATATATACCATTTATTTTTTAATCTGTAGATCTATTGATGAGTATCTGTGATGACTATCTTGGCCTTTGTGAATAGTGTCACAGCAGACATGGGTATACAGGTATCTCTGTATGTTGACTTCTTGTCCTTCAAATATATACTCAGGTAGTATAGCTGGGTCATATGTAGGTCTATATTTTTAGCCTTTGGAAGACCTTCATACTATTTTCCACAGTGGCTGTACTAATTTGCATTCTTTTTTTAATTTTTTATTAAAATTTTTCATTCATTTTAAACACCAATAAAAGATTCCCCTCTTCCCTCCTTCTGCCCCCAGCCTCCCCCACAACCCACTCCCCACTCTCCCCTCCACAAGAAGGTAAGGCCTCCTATAGGGAGGCTCATCCAGTAGAGGCAAGTCCAGTCCCTTCCCCCTACCTCAAGACTGCATGAGATATCCCATCATAGGTAGTGGGCTGCAAAAAGCCCCCTCATACACCAGGGATGGATTCTGATTCTACAGCCAGGGTATCTCCCAAGCAGATCAAGCTACACTATTGTCTCACCAGGCAGAGGGCCTAGTCCAGTCCCATGTAGGCTCCACAGCCATTGATCCAACTTTCACGAGTACCCACTAGTTTGGTTTAGTTGTCTCTGCAGGTTTCCCCATCATGATCCTGATGCACTTACTCATAGTATCCCTCCTCTCTCTCTCTCTCTCTCTCTCTCTCTCTCTCTCTCTCTCTCTCTCTCTCTCTCTCTCTCTCTCCCCCTACTGAACTCCTGGAGCTCTGTCTGGTGTTTGGCTGTGGATTTCTGCATCTGCCTCCATCAGTCATTGGAGAAAATTTTTGTGATGAGAGCTAGGGTATTCACCAATCTGATTATTGGGGCAAGCCAGTTCAGTTCAGGCCCTCTTTCCACTATTTCTAGTAGTCCAAGCCAGGGTCATCCTTGGGGATTCCTGGCAACTTCCCTAGCACCGGGTTTCTCTCTATATCCCCATTTTATCTTCCTCCATCATGGTATCTCTCTCATTGCTTTTCCACTCCAACCCTGTTCCAGCTTAACCATCCCATTCCCTTATGTTCTCATCCCCCATCCCCTACCCTCCACTGCCCACCCCTCACCCCTAGTTCACTCATGGAAATCTCATCTATTTCCCCTTCGCAGAGTGATCCATGCATCCATCTTTGGATCTTCCTTGTCTGTTCATTTTTTAAGACATTTTATTTAGTGGTTATAACATTGTAGCACTGCTCCAATAGTATCTTTGCTTATGAAAATAGGCAAATTTATAAAGTCCTGATAGAGGACATTGAGCATTCAATCCTTTCCTCCATCTGTCCATAAGCCTGGTAGAACTCCACTGACTCTGGAAAACTAGTGAAATTTAAAAAAAAAAAAATGGCATGGGGCTAGAGAGATAGCTCAACTGTTAAAAGCAGTGGCTGCTCTTCCAGAGGAAAAGAGTTCAACTCCTAGCACTCACATGGGAGCTCAGAACTGTCCATAACTCCACTTCCAGGGAATCTAACCCCTTCTTCTGCCTTCTGCGATTGCCATTCTTTAACGTGGTAAACAGACACACAGGCAGGCAAAGACCCCCACACATAAAATAGATAAATACATTAGATACATACAATTTGAAAAAAAGAAAGAAATTTGATGTACTGTGCTAAGAACTACCTGTTTTTCTTGGGTAGGTAGTTAGTTCCTGGTCCAACTGTCTGCTGTGTGAATTGAAGCTTATGTATCTATGGGCCTGTGATCTGGGATAATATATTTTTCTGTTGCTGCTATATCAAATTACCATCAATTTAGCAGCTAACAACAGATCTATTATTTCACTGTTCTCTAGGAGTTTACCTTGGCTCTCACCAGTTTCTTTGTTCTTGGTTTCATGAGGCTGTAATAAAGGTCTGCATTGGTTGTGTTCTGGATCTGAGAAGGATCCCACTTTTGAACTCCTGCTCCTCATAGCTCTGAGATGAAGCTCCCCCTTCCCTTGCTAATGACTAGCCAAGGCCATCCTTAGCTCCATGAGTGCTGTCCTATTTCAGGGCCAGCAGAAGTGTCTCAAATCCATGGCATCTTTCTGACTTCCCCTTCTACTAAATCTCTTTTCTAAATTTTAGTCCTAAAAGTTTCTGTGTTTAGATTGACTTGATTGAGCCCACCTGCAGTGTCTGGAATAGTCTTGCTGTTTGAATGTCCATAACCATAACTATACCTGCATAGTTCCTCTGCCATATTACTGTAACAGTATCATGTACTAGGGTATTGATTTCTAGGAATTGCATTTTGGGAGTGTAATTATTTTGCTTATCAAAGAAAATTCTATAAGAATGTGCCATTTCAGTGATTTATTTTTAAGGTAATTCTGGGTGTTGAGGTTGTGAGTGTTCCCAGAAGTAAGTCAGTTTACCTAAACAACTATTATTTTTTTCCTAATATAGCTTATAGCACTTGGTAAAAGTAATTGTTCAACTTGGACAGTAAGGTCAAGTAGAAACATAGGCAATGAGAATAAGGCAAGAAACTGGAAGTGACATTCACCTGAGTCTGACAGCATTGCTTGAGGTTGACTCTGATGTTTGGGATGCAGGGTTTATTCAGATATTAAGAAAGGTATTCAGGCAAGGCTACTGGATTATGGTTTCTTTTATACTGTTTTCCTAAGGAAGAACTGAGCTCGCCAGCAACTTAACACCTAGTATAATTTAAAACAAAATGTTGAGAGATTAGAAAGATAAGGGAGAAAAGTTTCTAGTAAACAGAATTCCCAAGTAAAAGTGGGAATGATTAGAACAGTAGAATTGTAAAACTTGAATGCTAGCTACAAATTTTAGTCTAATTACAAATAAAACATGAAGATATATTTATTAATGTTTCAAATGTCAGAATCTAATTTTAATTTAATAAATCTTACTTACACAGTCAATTATCAACTAAAAGCAAGGATAATTGAAGGTAAATATGTGTTTATATTTTTTCTCAAAATATATTCTGTTGTGCTATTCATGTATTTATGTTGGTTTAATTTATAATTGATTTCCAAGTATTCCTAATTATATAATTAATAATAAAATACAGACATAACTAAGCATTATTGTTTTTCTAACAGGACAAATAAACCCACAGTAGCCCCCATGCATGGACATATTCATAGAATGTACAAATATTCAGAACATATATAAAGTGCATGTAGTTCATTATGTGTATCTATTGTATCTATTTCACTTCTCAAATAGTCAATATACTCTGTCTTACTGTGTGTTGTGCACAGAATACCCTATAGGAGAACAAATTTTATGACCATAAACTCACATGAGGGTACACAACATTCGCCTTTATTTCTAAAATAAAACAGTATTGGTTTCTAAATAAGTTATATGTAGTGAACACTGAGTGAAGTATAAGACAGCATAAAATTACCATGTCAGAATTAATTTTCACCTTTACTCTTACACATGTTAGATATGTAATATTAAGAATTTCAATTAAGCCAGGCGGTAGTGGTGCATGCCTTTAATCCCAGCACTCGGGAGGCAGAGGCAGGCGGATCTCTGTGAGTTCGAGGCCAGCCTGGGCTACAGAGTGAGTTCCAGGAAAGGCGCAAAGCTACACAGAGAAACCCTGTCTTGAAAAACCAAAACCAAAAAATAAATAAATAAATAAATAATAATTTCGATTAATCATGTGTGGCCTCAGTTTCCTCACCTGTAAAATAAGAATTAAACTTCTCCCAAATTTATTATAATTGATGTTCCAATAAAATGAGCTGGTTAAATTAAGACACCTGAAAATTATAAATTCTTATAAAAAACATTTTTATGTTTTATGCAAATATAAATGATTCCTGTTATTATGGTTAAGGAATAGTCTGTCTCTTCAAATATATGAATTCTAGATAAAATGGAAACTAATTTATTACCTTATTTTTGTATCAGTTGAAGTGTTCATGTTTTTTTTCTTGTATGTCTGATGAGTTGGTAGTTACAATATTAAGTAATTAGTAAATAAAACAATTTAGTTAAAAAAACAAGTGAATTATTTAGTTGGTTCTAATGTTATTATTTGTGCTAAAGCTAATCAAGACACTATTAGTTGTCACTGAACTAACAGGGAGGAATTTAGAATTAATGGTCAAAATATATAGAATTGCTATAATATATCTTGCTTGATAGTTTTCTCTATTTTGTTAATTAGTTCATTAGTAAAGTTATAGCTTACTTAGTTCTAAATTTCAGCAACAATGAATTACAGAACTCAGGAGCATACCGGTTATATGGGAGTCATGGTGGCAGTTTGTGTGTGTGTGTGTGTGTGTGTGTGTGTGTGTGTGTGTGTGTGTGTGAATGGCTGGCTGTTTCTATGTTCCATTTCCATGTCTCCAGATCCTCATTCTCATGCAGAGATATAGAGTTAAAGGTTCTTTCTGCTAATGGATAATTGGAGGGTATTGGGATGAGTTTTAATGATTGTTAAGTGCCTTGAATACATATATACATGTATGTATCATATATGTGTGTATATACACGTGTGTGTATGTGTGGGGATGTGCGTTTGCATTTGCATGCATGTGTACATGCATGATTGTGTGTGTTTGTACAAATGCATTACACATGCATTTGTAATGTGTAATGTGCCTTCTCTTATCCCCTCTTTGAAGATGAGGTTTATCGTTATTTATTCCTCAAGGAGCCACTGGACCATACAATCACTGATACTTTGTAAGTTAAAGATCTGGATATCCAGTTTAGTTAAAGGCAATCCTACTTCTATCTTTTACTATTCCAGTTCTAACCCAAACATTTGGATTGGCATGGGTAACAGGAAAGAAGAAGAAGAAGAAAGGGCTAGCGGGTAGGAAAGGGCTGGCTGTTTCTCTCCCTTGTTCCTACTGTGTTGCTCCTGTATTTTCTCTTTCTTCAATCCTTCTTTCCTTCTTTTCTTCCCTCTTCTTTCCCCTTATCTTCATTCTCCTCTCCCTCCCTTCATTTCTTTTCCCCTTCAGCCTTCTTTCCTTTCTTCTTTCATGTCTTTCTCTTTTTTCCTTATTTTTTTGACCTCTCAGAGACTACTTCAGAGGATAACCAAATTTTATTGATTGCTATCATTTTTCTTGTGCTTCTCATTTTCCTTCACATTGATCCAAACTTTATCACCTTTCTCACCACTTCAGTCTTAAGAACACTCTTCCCTGTGTCTAAGAGAAATACTGTCCTGAACAGATGATTTCCTCATCAGAAATCATGGGGAAATCAGTGGAAAATGTAATAGCTAAGTGTCATTCACATTCCTTTTCAGTATTTTGGCTCCCTACTTGATCATTATCTAGACAATATTTTCTCCTTGAATATAATAAACAATTTAATTGATTTATAAATTGTTTATTATATTAAACAGATCAAGGAAGGTGGAATTATTGTAATCAGTAGTATAATTCATCTCTTTAGAAGGCATAGACATGACCATCTCCTAGTTCTATGGAGAACAGAAAGTGGGATCAAATTACAGGTTGAAACATGCTATTACTGTAGAAAAGAACTGGATTGCTATATCTTTCCTTTCTACCCAACAGTATATTTGTTTTATCGTTATTTTTTAGTAAAAATAAGTTTTAGAAAGGAAGAAAGGAATGATTGTGTTATTACGGATGTCTGCTGGCAATTCAAAATGTTGCTAAGCAGAATTTTCTTGGAGAATTCAAATTTTCCAGTTGGACTGACTTACTGTCAAAAAGTCAAGTTGATTATTCTGTGAATTAATTTGATAATTGCCTGAATAAAATGTTAATGTCAATTAGAAAAGGTAGAGTTTTAAACTGTGTAGCAAAATAATTTCTAAGACTGTTTTGTCATTTTTATTGATTTTTCTTAAACACTTCAGTGAATACTTCATATAGTTATAACTTTCTATTTTTATGATGTATTGTTTCTTGACCTACTTGCTGTATGTGCATAACTTACACACACACACACAAACACACACACACACACACACACACACACACACACACACACTCTTCCTATTCCACCATTAATTCTTTTAAGAAAAGTTAAATTATATAGTCTTCCTTTTCACATAAAACCACTTGGAACATCAGTTTTAGAAGAGCTTAATTCACTTATTAGATGTTTTCAACTTCTTTGTTGTGGGTAGAACATTTTTTGAAGAACATTTAAAAACACTTGTTTCATGTGCCCAATGTGCTCTTTGTATGTGTGTATGTGTATGTGTATGTGTATGTGTCCGTGTGTGTGTGTGTGTCCGTGTGTGTGTGTGTGTGTGTGTGTGTGTGTGTGTGTGTGTGTGTGTACATGTATACAGATACCCATGAAGACCAGAGCATCAGATTCCTTTGAGCTGAACTTGCAGGCAATTAGCTGCCCAATTTCGGTGCCAAAAAATAAATGCAGGTGCTCTGGAAGAACAGCAAGTGTACTTAGCCATTAAACCATCTATCTAGTTCATTGGATAACCTTGTTTTCTTTTTTTAATGCTACTAGGAACTTGAACCCAGGGCCTCATGCACCTCAAGCAAGAGTTCCACCACTAAGGCATATGCCCAGCGTTTGCAAGGCTTGTTAGGTGTTTCTAAGCCCTTCTCAGGGTTTGTCTGATGCTCCCTGCAGCATGCCTTCTGCACTCATTTCCTGTTGTTTCCACTCTCCCTCCTCTTACTGTTGTGGAATCCCATCACCTTACTGGTCTCCAGGAGCCCTCACACTTAGAGTCATCCTGAACTTCTTATCTAAACCATTGCCTTTGGATTAGGATCTGGCTTCCAATCCCACTTATTGATCGTTCTTTACTTCATGATTCTGTTCAAAGTAGCCTTTCTCTCCCCGTAACATTTGGTAGTTACGCCATCCTCATTAAGCTGCACATCTTAAATAGATGCCCATAACTCCGTTTTTACTTTCCTTCCGTAAATGTTTCTAAGAAGTTGAAGACTCTTGATGTTTTCTGTGGACTGAATATAACTTTGTTTTTAAATCAATGTCCTATAGAACTACTTAAAACCAAAAATCTATGGTCCTTGTAATAAATCTTCTAGCTGCCATTCAAACCTGATACTGTTGTGTATTAAGGAAGAATGGACTGGTTCCAAGGGAAAAGCTCCTGACAAGTCAAGATCCATGTGGGAATGCCACGCACTTTTTGCATTTGTTTTATGCACTCAAGGAATCAGACCGTATTTGGGGTTCTTAAATGATTTTGAGATAGGCCTATAAGTAAATATGATAATATTGACATAATATATGAGGTTATAACCAAAACTAAAAATATAGCAAATAAGATGTTAGAAACTGACTGTCTTACTTAGTGCTTTCCTTAGAAATTACCCATTATTTTAGAATTGAGTAAAATATGAAATTTGATCAAATGGTTAATTAAGTTTTTGTCTACAGTGTCTGTCAGACTTAGGTTGTTCAATAAATAAAATATTAGCTCACAATTGAATTAAGATCAAAGTCTGTGAGTGGATGAGGAAATGTGGACTTTTAGTCTTCACAGGTTGTTCTCCTGAGCAGAATGCAGGGCCTGTAGCCCCAGGTGCTAGCCTACCAGGGTGGCCCTGTGCTTCTCAGGGCACCATGCCGATGAGCCTCCCACTACAGCTCTGATTTTGGCAGCCACGGCACAGTCAGCTCTTTGATCCTTGGAGTGGCTCCTGCCACAGTAAGTGGTTCTTTTTGTTTTGTCCCTCCTTTTGGTCATTACTCCCACCTGGCAGGACAAGACAGAAACGAGGAGGTGGGAGGGAGCAGTGAGGGGACACTTGAGGAACGCGGTCTGACAAGCATGAAACACTGCCTAAACTAGTCTGCTTCTGAGAGCGCATGTCTAACATTGCTGCCAACTCATTAATGAATAGTTTATTTTGTGTATCACACAACAGTCTGCTGAAAAGCACATTTCCCCAGTCTGTTTTCTCGTTACTGGGGTCTTAAATCACCATAAAATGCATCCATCCATATGAAACAAAGGCAGTACTACCCCTTGTCTTTTTATAGTCCTCTTCCATAAGTATCTGGATATGCTTGTTAACATCTACTTCATCTTGTGCTTTGGTACTTGAAAAATTGATTCTCCAACATGTTTGAAAATCAACATGGATGTCATCTTTTCATGTAAATACTTTGTTTAATTATATATTTTTGACAAATAATAATTCTATAAATTTATCAAGTACAATATGCTATTCTGACCTATGTATATATTATGAAAATATTTAACCAAGCTAATTAACATGTCCATAAATTTACGTGCAGGACACTTGGTTTACAATTTCAACAAATTTGTAGTAGTCTCAGTTCACATCAATACAGCATTTGATAAAGAACATAAAAATGATTATACCAATTTTATAATGAGGTGATGAATTCAAGATGGTTCTACTAAGCTAAACAGAAGGAATATAGAGAAGGCATCAGAGTGTCCAGGGCTAGAGAAATACTAAAAGTGGCATGGAGGAGACATGTGATTATATTTAGTGGTAACTTCTACATATAGTCCCAATTAAGCTATTCAGTCTCTTTTAAATAAAATTTAGCCAGATGGTGGTGGCATATGCCTTTAATCCTAGCACTCAGGAGGCAGAAGCAGGCAGATTTCTGAGTTAAGGCCAGTTTGGTCCACAGAGTGAGTTCCAGGACAGCCAGGGCTATGATAAAAGCTGTATCTGTTAATCAATCAATCAATCAATCAATTAATCAATCAATTAATAATAAAAATAAATAAATAAAACAGTGTTATATTAATTACTTGTAAAAATCAGAATGTATCATAAACATGTATTCCTGTGTCTATATTTTCCCTGTCAGCTGTTTCTTAAAGACAACCATATTAGAAACATCTTCAAAGAAAAACTATCAGGCTGCCAAATCCAATTTGTTTTCAATAACTTATTTATTTTTATTCTTTAAAACAGGCTTTAATAGTGCCTTGTGTCATTTGACCAAAAAGTAGTAAATCTTGATTCCGTGTGTTATTACTCACTTTGAATAATTAAAATGCCATATACTATGTAGTTTTCAATGAGCTTCAATGCTATACATCTTAAGTGTATTTATTATATCCCTTAATAACAAGCTGTTTTGGAAATAAGGGAACTTAGCATCAGAGAAGGTAAATAATTTGAACCTGGTCATACAACTAATAAGTGAAAAATCTAGAATTCAGGCTCAGGTATTTCTGACCCAAAGTCTCCCTTCCCCCTTTTTAAACATTGTCTTTTCAATATCTCAAAATGTAGATGACCTTGCATTGCTTCCTAAAAGTGTGTGTAGTTTGATAAGGGGAAGGGGAAGTGTGTCACACATTTTTGTTTGTCTGATTGTTTGCTTGCTTTAAGCACTTGAAACCATGTCCAGCACAATCTACTTGCCAATTTTTTCTCCTAATGAGGCCTACTAGCCTGGAGATAGCATCGTATTACATCCCAGTTTTATTTATGAGGGTACTTTACATTTACTCTTAAAAGAAACTCAAAACCATCTGACTTTCCTAGATTAAAGATAATATCATAAATGCTATATGCAACCTTGTAACATAACATAATAAGACTATTTTTGGTAGATATTTGTTACAGAGATGTTAATATTGAGGATTTTAGTATATCCAGCTTTACTGCTTGTGAATTTTATCTTCTGTTAAATGAAAATGGAAATAGGACCTACCTCAGTTTTTCTGGTGATTAAGTGAGCTGTTTATATAAATATGTAATTATATAAAATTCTTACATCAGTCACCAACATATAGGAAGTACTCAATATTCTTAAATATTACTATAAACGAGTGGTATATGAATAGACAATACAAGCTTAATAAATATGTAGTAAATGGATAAATGAACTATACAGTTCTTTAAATGGCTACATATGACCAATTTATAAGTTTGGTATTCTGAATGCTTCTTTACATTTTGCATATCATATAAAACAAATGTTCAGTAGCATTAATAATGTCAACCAGTTTCCAAGAGGATTTCTAAGCTCTGAAGGAGCCATGTTAGGACATATCATTACTTTCCCCCACTTACCATTTGCAATCCTTTGTAGTGCAGAGCATACATTCTCTGACTGGAGGTATGTGTGGCCACTAAGTAAATACCTATTTTCTCCTTCTTGTCATAGTCATACAAATATGATTTATCTTTGGCATAATATAAATAGAAGTGATTGAGGATGCATGCATGCATATGGTGAACAAAAAATAAAGGGCAGGAAAACACAAAAAGGCAGTATGTATGTCTATACTCTTGAGACACCAGGAATACATTGAGAGTGAGGACAGAGCACATCACTATTTGTGGCTGTGCTCGAGATGCCGCATACTTTCATGATGAAGACAACAGTATGGTTTTAGAAGGACTTTGTTCCTTAATAGATTTGTTTTTAAATCCTGAGCTGTTTACTATCTAAGGCATTTATCTGAAATTGCTATGCACTAAATCCCTCAGTTCCTAGAACTGCTAATCTGATTCTAGTAATAGTTTTAGAAAGGGTTCAAAGGTTTGCCTCCCTGTAGAATGCTCTTCCTATCACTGCTGCTCCAATTCTACCTTCAGAAATAGTCCATGTGTTACATCTAAGAACCCTGTTTCATGCTTTTCTGTGTGTTTGTGCTATGTTTATACTTTTCTGTTTAGAGATGAATGTTTTCCTTTAGCCTCTGGTGACTAAATTATAAACTCCTTGAAGACAGAGACTATGCCTTATTCATCTCTCAGTGTCAGTATTATCCAGTTTCTGAAACCGAATAGATTGTCAATAATATATATCCAATAAATAAGTAAACTTGCCGTTACACACATCAGATAAGGGACAGGAATGAAATTTCCTCTGTATTTTTGTTTTTCTCAAGTGATTGTGAGCCTTTTGAAATTTTTTATGAACATACTAATATGCTTCTGAGTTTGCTAGTTGCTTTGAAATACATTTTCTAATTTTTGGAAAGAATTTTTTCTGCCTATTTAGCCTTTTTGTTTTTGTTGTTGTTGTTGTTGTTGTTGACTCTGTGCATATCTTTGACAGCAGGGCTCAAGTGTGCTGTCTATGAGTGATTGTACAATAAAACCAATGGAAAGTAATATTAATTCTCACTTTTGTTTACATGCTGCCTGATTTGTTGCTTTGTTCATGCACTTTATCTATATGCTTTCAAAAGATGCATGGATTGTGTCAGTGAGCTGGGAAAGTTTTCATTTCAGCCAAAATTCTTAGACCTTAATATGATATGTAATGCATAGTTACAAGTCAATAACTGTGGCCTACCTGAACAAATCCCCCATTGTTGCTTACTGTTTTGAGCACTGGGCCTGAGAATATTTTTAAAAACTAACTGAAATGTCCAGTATTACATGGTCTAAGAGAAACCCTGACACTCACAACTCAAACTTCTGTGTTCCAGGCTGTTACACAAGCTCACTGAGAAGTGCTGTATATGTCTGATTTCTCAACTTCACCATGCAGTAAACTTTTGCAATCCCGAGGGTAGAGACCTCCTTTGTAAATGTTGTCTGCCCAGTGACGGTGTTGGCACCCAGGAGGCCCTAGCAGATAAAAGTGGAAGAACATATGGCTTCCATCTGAGTACAAATTGGTGGCCATAACATGGTAATTCAGCTGCACTGTCCCTTATACTGTAAACTGAAAGAGTATGATTAGAGGTGTTTATAAACGGCATCTGAATTCTCCCACCCCTCCCCACCCCCTTTCCACTGTATTTTTATCGGCCTGAATCATAGCCATCCTGCGTCGCAGTCTCACTGTGTTATTTGTGAAAATGGCCAGCATGAGGAATTATTAATTAAAGCTAACAAATCACCCTGACGAGCTGTGCCCTGGCATGGCTGAAGGTTGATTGGCGAAAGTGTTCTCCTTTGGAGAAAAGACTTTTTGTGCTTGTGACGCAGTCAGGGACGGATTATTGAATATTCAAGTTAGAAGAAAAATCACAGGACAAGCAAATTGAGTATTTACTGGCAAATAATTGCTCTCTTAAGCTGTGGCTCTCTTCCTAAATTCTTAACATTCCCGAGGGTTAGAAAGAAACACAGGAAAAATGCATCGGTACAGAGTTCATTTCAAAAAACCACATAGACTGATGTTTGAGACTTGTTCAGGTAAGTGTGATTGTGTGTGCATGGGAAGTGAAAGAACCAGCAGAAGATGAGGAGTGTGGCTTGTGAGTCTGGTGAGTTGTTTATGGGAATACTGCTCAGCATATTTCTGAGTTGAGAATTTAGTTTCCATGCTGCATTTATTGTGAAAGTTAGAGTCGTGAAAAGGAGAGAGTGTTTTCTCGAATTGTTTGTCTTTATTAGCCAAAAAAAAAAAAAATACATTAATGTTTTGTCTCAAAAATAGTTTCAATTTTGCTCAGATATTTGTGACTATGTACAAAATGATGATTAGATTTAAAGATCTGTTGTTATTTTCAACATTGTTAATTATGATGCATCTTAACAGTATCCCAAACGCATGTGGGGACAACTATTGCATTTATTTTTAAAAGTAAACACTGTTTTACATTAGAGCCTAGCTGGTACTTGTTGATATTTCTACAGGAACATAAACTTTTGAAGTAGTTGTTTAAGCTTTGAACTCCTATAATAACCGAAGTGTCCATAGTGTGTGTGTGTGTGTGTATATGTGTGTGTGTGTGTGTGTGTGTGTGTGTGTGTGTGTGTGTGTGTATTTTCTGGAATGTTGATTGGACTCCTGAGTTTTGAAGATACTGTTAGATGCAGAAAACAGCTTTAAAGTCTTTTTCAAAACTAAATGTAATATATATAAATATAAAAGTATGGAAATAAAGGCTCATGTATAAAATGTCGATGTTAAACAGAGACAGTTTTGTATAAGTGCAGTTAGATTATGTGAACACAAAAATATGTGTATATACTGAGGATGAATTACATGTTCTTTGAAAACCTAGAAAATGTGCTGTCATCGACAACAGGCTGTTTTTGAAATGAGAATAATTGGCTGGCGAAATAGCATTTTAGGCTTGTATTAACTACGAATAGCATGGATTTAAAACAAAAGCATAAATATAATTTAGACTAAATTAACTAATTAATAATTGCAAAGTGCTTTAACAATAAAACATTGACATGATAGTAATAATAATGGAAATAAGGATAAAAATGGAAAATTTAGCAGTTACACAGAAATTAAACCAGTCAACTTATGTATAAGCTTTCAGAAACTCAGAATTTTAAAGTATAAGTAAATGAAACAGATTTTTTTGTCCTTCTAATCTATTTCTTGAACCAAACAATATTGTATTGGTTAGGAGTCTTTCCGTACTGTATTCTATTTTACTTGAAGGTTAGTTTGTTTTAGCATGCAGAACAGAACTCAAAAAGAAAGTTTAGAAAATGTGTTTTTTTGAAGATTGAATCCCCACTGGATCAGATTTCCTCAGATTTCATGAGACAGCCTCCTTAAAGTTTTCTCTGAGTATTAGAGGGCAAATTTGGTCCATTATTTTGAAATAGCAAAGAGGGCATTTAAAGCATATGTTCAGAGAACAAACCATCTGCCTTCTTTATTACCAGTATCACAGCATTATGAGGACTTGGGAAGGCTTGAAAATTGAGCCAAAGTCCTGATCAAGATCTTAATACTGAGCACTCTGGTTATAGAAGTGTTTGGCCACCACCATCACCACCCTTTTTTTTTTTTTTTTTAGAAAATACTGTATTATGTTCTGATATGTGGACGACAGTACTGCCAAAGTGTTGTGGAGTGATATGACCCTATGGCAGCATAATGATGCTCCAATCTCTTTCATTTAACCCACTAAATATGAATACTTTGTTGAGTTTTGAGCTTGTTACTGCTGCTGAAACTTCACAGTGATTTAGAGAAACAAAAGGTGTTGACTATGGGAACAAAAATGAAGTCCAGCTGCTAGCTTCGGAACTATGTACAAGCAAGCTGCAGAAAGCATGCAGGGGCCAGACTTGAGCACTGCTGCAATCCACCTGTGATGAAGTGAGACCATAGATCAGTTTGGGTTGTCTAGAGGAGGAAGAGATGACAGGAACAGACAACAAACCAAGTGTAAAGTGGCATTATTCCTAGAAGGCACTACTATATTTCCTTAGCAACTGGGAGGATTTTAAAATCAAAAAATAATAAAGGAACAAAATTATATTTGCTTCTAAATCGAGTAATGCTGTAGTATTATACTGAGCATTCTATAGTGGTCATGTAAGGACAGACCAAGATGAATATCATTATAGGATATCTGACTTGCAAACAGAACACTTCTACCTTTCCTAAACTGCAATCAAATCAGACCAGCCTGGAGAGTTCATTATCAAAGGGAAACAAAGTCAGATTATAAGTTCTCAGTGGTTTTCAGAATCATGTACTTGGATGGGCTGATTGTACCAGAGACCTTTTTTAGTCTATTTATTAAACATAAAAAAATACTTTACAAGAACTACAGTTGATATTCATATCAATAAAATTAATGACCTGGTGATGAAATGACTACCCAGTTCCTATAGATCATCTACTGGTAGAATTTTGATTTTGTACCTCCACAAATTGCCGAACTACAGATGAATGTACCTGGTGAATATTTTATCTAGTAGTCTTTAGCCTATGAGAAATCTATTATTTTTATGAAGTTAATTTTAATTTGGGGATTTGGGTGTGCATGATCTATATACCAAATGTGCATGCATGCACAGATACACATTTTAATTTTGCTATTTTTGATACCATATTTCAATTAAGAAATTTACATAGTTGACAGAAATAGAGAGTAAAGCAAAGTACATGAATTATAAGAATATAATACAGATAAAATAAAGCAAAATGATAAACCAAGATAGATGTAAAAGTAGAATAAGGCATGAAGTGAACACAGACCACTCACTGGAGTACAGAAAAGTTTCAACTTTCACAGCATATGCAAAATAACATAACTTCTCTCATGCATCACTTTTTTAAAAAAAATGATGGACTCTTAATTTTAGAGATGACAATGCTAAGATGACAGGAAACTTCCACCGAAAAGGATTATGGGTTACAGTACCCCAAAAAATCAGCCTAAAAGTAGATGCAATTTTTCCTTGAGATTAGGATGTGTTCGTAATCACTTCTTTTCAGACAAGAAGAGATGGGGGGGACATGGGGGAGTGAGGGAGGAGAGTGAGAGGAGCAAGGATCTGGGATGGGGGAGAAGGAATGTAAGTGCTGTCAAGTGCATCAGACCCAGCTCTAATGGAAAATAAAGAGTTAAGAGGAAAAGAGATCTTCAAACTGTTTAATATAAATAAATAATTATATATTGTTACGGCAAGTCAAACATTTAGACTACTTTTGTTGTAGCCACTAAAACACATTTTATCAAATAAACCTCTGGAATCAACATCACTGTCCCAAGTTGTGCATAAAGTCCTGCTCTGGGGCTGCCATCTTTTTCCACTTTCACTTGAAGCAGATTGTCAGTCTTTTTAAAGGTTTGAAAAGAGCCATTTCTGCCTTAAAATTTAGCATTTTTCTCCTTTGTCTTCTCTCTTCCTTCAAAAGTTTTAGGAAACTGTCTAGTCTTCTCACAGACAATTTTGATGGTTAAGTCACATTTGATGGGCTAGTCAAAGGGTGAGTGATGCATAGTGATTTCTTTATATATTGCCATGGAGGCCAGGCCTTGGGAAGCCATACAATGACCACCCGTAGAGGAACACTAAGGCAGTTTTTAGAAATTTAGAATTTCCAAATCAAAAGCTGTGATGGTGGCACTTGGGCATCTGTGGTTTAGAGGACTATCTAAGTTAGTCATGCACATTAGAATTTGAAAACAAGTGTTTTAAAATGGTGACCTTAAACTTCATAGTATATGAACCACAGCTGGTGAGGGTTCATTATAATAACATGAACTAAACACTAATGCATATTCAATGCTGTGTAATAAGTGTTTCCTAATAAAACTGGAATAATGTAGCTTAGAACAACACTGAAGTGTTTGAGGCCTTTAAACCACATACCAACATCTGACAAAAATTAAAAATATTTTTGTTATTGATTGAGAAGTATTATGCATTAAGTCACATACTGGGTCTGATTACTAAAAAAATGGTCTGTTTTTGGTGTAAAAAAACTACACAACTAGAATTATTTTATGTTATTTGGATATTGTCTTATCTAAATTTAAATAATCATAAATTTATGTGTAAACTTACCTAGAGATCAGGTGGTAACTCAAGACTCTGCATTGTGTTATATCACTATAAGTAAACACTGGTCATAGTTTCACATAGTAGGAGCCTGATGCCACTTAGAAGATGGTAAGAAACCTCTTCAGAGCCCTTCATTTTCCTCAATGGGAGACTGTCTCCTGAATCTGGGATGGGAGGATGTGTCACATTGACCTCCTAAATGCATTCCTCTTACCATTAACCAGCTATTTGTTATAAGGATGCTTTCTGAGAGAAAGAGAAATGTTTGTGATTATGAAAGGTGTTATGACTTACATGTCTCTTTTTCTTGCCTCTCTGCTGTCTAAGCTGGTCTGCAGGAGATATTTCAGCCTAGCCAGACTATCTGCTTGATTGGTTAGACCCATACGAACAAAGGAGCACTGACTGCTCTCACCCAGAACTCTCTGTTCCACAGGTTCTAAATATAAATATAGTAGAGTCCTGAAGGAACATCCTATAACACAACCTCCACAGCCTCCACCTAGAATACATATTAGAGTCATACTCCTTAGGGCCAATTCTTGGCTTATTTCTAGTTGAATAATGTTGGCCAACTTATTGGGCCTCTGTGGTTTCACTGTACCTCTCTGTTAAATTGGATTATTAGTAGTAATTACCTTGGGCATGATCTTGAGAAATGCATATGGAAGGCCGTGAGGGGCCAAGCAAATAATGGCACTTACCAGCAAGCCTGACAACTTGAGTTCCACCCCAGAACCTACATTGTGGAAGAAAAGAGACAACTCCTGCAAGTTATCCTTGGACCTCTACACACCTGCGAGTGCACACCCAAAATTATAAAATACATTTAAAAAATTTTAAAGAGCTGTTGCAATGGCTCAACAAGTAGAGGCACTTGCCACCACGTCTGAAGGTCTCAATCAGATTCTCAGAACCCACATGGTAGAAGGAGAGAATGTACATGATGGAACTCACAACTCCTGGAAGTTGTTCTCTGATCTCCACACATGCACTGTGACAGACTCATCCAGACAACTCTCCAACACACACATACCTAATGAATACATGCATGCTAATTTTTTTTTGAATATGATGTTTATAAATGCTAATTGCAATACTTGGCACTTAGAGAAAAATACAAGAAATATCATTACTAGTATGATTACTATAGTAGCAGAAGCTGAGTATCAACAGGATACAGGGGATGCATTGCACATGAAAGAATTTATCAAGCAGTGTCTTAGGGTTTTCATTGCTGTGAAGAGACACCATGACCACTGCAACTCTTATAAGGAAAACATTTAATTGAGGTGCTTGCTTACAGTTTCAGAGGTTCAGTCCATTATCATGATGGGCACCATGGCAGCAGGCAGGCAGATGTGGTACTGGAAAAATAGCTGACAGTCCTTCCTGCATCTTGCAGGCAACGGGAAGGCAATAGGAAACTTCAAAGCCTGCCCTCACAGTGACACATTTCCTCCAACAAGGCTGTACCCACTCCAACAAAGCCACACCTCCAAATAGTGCTACTCCCTATGAGATTATTGGGGCCAATTACATTCAAACTACCACAAGCAGTCAGCTCAGAAACAGAATGAGAGCTTCCTCTTTCATGGGTCGTTTATGTTTTCTGGAAGTTTTATGGTAACCTTCCTCATTATTTACAGAACAACACAAAAAATATTGTGTGAATTTTACCTCCATCACCCTCTCTTGTTTTTTTTTTTTTTTCATTTCAACTTATACTACTTATTGGGAATTTCTTCCTACTATGACCTTTCCTAGGAACTAGAGATAATAGCAAATAAAATAAAATGTTGACTTCAAAAGGGTTTGTATTATATTGCAATAGAAATGGATAAAATGACTCAACAAAACGTAAAGGAATATATGTATATAAAGAATGAGCTTTTTGACATGGCCTTTTCTGTTCCCTGTGACTTCTTTTGTGTCAGAGTGTGGGATTTTTTTTTTCCTTCTCTGATGCATACACAAAATAGGTCAGGGGTTCAGGAGACTCCTCCTTGTGGGAAACTTGTATACAGGAAATCTGTGTGTCATTAGGAAGTCAATAGTTGTTTTCAGTTCTTGGTTCTGAGAATGTGTGCTCAGGTTTTTTCATTGAACTGATTGGCAGGTGCTGAGGATGCATAGTATTCTAAGAGATCAACAGGAGGAGTCTATATTGGAGGGCTTGGCCACAGTAGAGTTTGATGAGTAACAATACTATGTGACTTGGGTAAGGTTATCCGGGGAACAAAGTAAGAAACATGATACTAGAAAAGACTGGAGAACAGAGCAAATTTTAGCAGCATAATAATAATACAAAAATGAAAGAAGTTTCGTAAGTGAAGTTCTAGGTTTCCCTTTGTTCAACAAGTGGCATGTGCCCATAATGAAAGTATTTTAAACACTTGGCAGGTATATTTAAGAAAAAGGGAGGTGGGAAATCACCTGTTAATTTACTGCTTAGAGATGTAATTTTTAACGTTTATCAGGTGCTTTTTTACTTTCTTCATTTTATGTGTATGAGTGTTTTGCCTGACTGTGTGTATGTGTACCATGAGCATGTCTGATGCCTATAGAAGTCAGAAGAGGGCTCAGATCCCTGGAACTGGATTTACAGATGGTCGTGAGCTGCGTTGTGGGTAATGGGAAATGATCCCCCAGTACTGGGTCCTTTGCAAGAACAGTAAAAACTCTTATCCCAAGCCATCACTCAGCTTCATTGCGACACTTTGGAAAGCATGTATTATGTTCTAAGATTTAGCTAGCTAGTCACACCTTCTCAGAAGGGAGCATTTTAATTGGCAAGCAGTATGAATAGCAGCATCTCAGACTTTGACTCGATAACTATTTTTAAGTTTGAGCTTATAGACCAAATGGGTCCCAAACCCAATAGTATAGGTCCATCAGCCAAAAGATAGCATTACTAAAATGTAGAATATCTGTCATAACTTCCACCTAAAACACATGTGAGAGGCAGACTTTGGGGTGTCCAGCCTTTCCTCTTACCTCCCTGCTGCCAATCATCGTGGGCAAGTCATTGGGCTTTTGTGCCTGAAGTATCCTGTTGTAAAATCGGATTATTAACACTAGTTACCTCATATGGTATTTTGAGAAATGAGGAAGATAGTGCATTTGAACTGTTAATTGTAATGCTTGAGACATTGGAAAGTATTCAACAGATGCCATCACTACTGTTGTGATTGCTATTATGATGACTGCTCTTGTGTAGCTATCCAGGAGCTTGCTGAGAATATATTTCTCCAGTGTAACTGCATTAGCCATAGTGACAAAATAATTGAAGGTGCATTTCCTTCTGAAGATGGATCAGAGATGTCACATTTGAAATATATATTGAAGAGATCTAGGTTTTCTATATGAAAAAACGTAGTGTGAGTTAGTTTAATATATAAATGATACCATACAGTCCAAAGTTCTGTTTCTTTGTAGGAAAGGTGTTTAAATCTGCATGAAGTGCTGCTGATTTTCCAGTTTGGGACTTATGTCATGAAAATTTTATTTTATTTATTTTATGTTTATTTTAAATCTGAAGCCCCAGGGATCATAAGGTAGCACAGCTTTCTTTCAACACCACTTATGGAAAAAAAATACACAATTTTGCCTAAAAGTGACACCTCTAGGAAGAAGACTCTATAATCATCAGGTTTGTGTTTAAGCATGATAGTTAACTAAGACCACTAACCTAGTAGGGCTACACAGTAGACACCGAAGAATGTTTATTGAATAGAATATATATTGTCAGGAAAAGTATTTGACACCAATTCAGATGTTCTGGGTTAACATAAATGATAAAAGAATGATACAGTGGAATTCATGTATTTTCTTATAAAAGCAGTTGACAGTACAATGTTAACTTTTTATTTATTTTATCTCATTTGTATTTTTGTGGTACTGGGGATTGAACCTAGGGCCCTACACATGCTAGGCAGGCACTCTACCATTGAATTGTATTTCCAGCCCTATGCTAACTTTTAAAAATTGTACCCTTGCTTCAGTCTTAAAAGTAGAACTATATCATTTAGAGAGCATGGGCCATGTTCTTACACAGAGTATGCTTCATTTCAGAGTCATCATCTATACTGTCTACAAATCACATAACTGTGGGCACCTTGATTTTTGTGTGTATGTCTTAAACCCTCAAATGGAAAAATGAACTAATAATATCATCATTGGTCTTTATTTATGGTCTCTAGTAAAATTCTTGATACATCTTGGTATATAATGGATACTCAGTAAATGGTACCTGCTACCAACTATAATAACCACAGCAGTAATAAGACACAAGCCTTTTAGACAATAACCATAAGCTCATTAATATATGTTAATATGTAGCATGCATTAACATATGAGTATGCACATTATAACACTTGAAATGATTTTGTCTAATATTTGACACACAGTAGGAAATCTAGATGTAAATTTGATATATTTAAATGCCTTCATGGAAAAAGTGCTTTAATTATTTTAGTTAAATGAAAATGCAATTCAAAATTCCAAAGCTAACTCAGTCTTATGAAAATAGTAATAAAAGCAACAGCTAGCCAAGGCTTTTTTTTTTTTTTTCTGAAACAACCAAGCAATTTGGGGTTAATGCAAATAAATTGGATGTATAATGTGATAGAAAAGAAAAGGGGAAATACTTGAAAAATTCTTAGGTGACCCCCTGATCCAAATAATATTAATTGAAAGCATTTTAAAGATCAAAAGGCTATCATTGCTAGCTGCAATAGATACATATGGAAAATGGCTGCAGAGATTCACAACATAAAAATAGTTCATTGCTAAATTCGAAATTCTGTTAATGTCACAAACAGTAGGATGTGAAACACAAATGAATTGTGATGACAGTTGAGTACCAAGCTGCCTGTTTTTCCCCCTCAGAGCTGTCCGTATTTGGTTTTGTATTTTCCTCATCCTGATTTAACCCATCAATATTTGTACTTTTTGTAACTAACACCACCTTGGAACATAAGCATTAAGGATTTCATTTCTAAACCTTCTTGCTTCCTAGTAATCCTGCTCTTGCTTTGTAACCACTGATGTCTGTTGTCCTGGAGTCTTCCTGGCACCCCACTTTAGAGTCTGGGTTGTGAGCACCGTCTAACCTGTCTTCCTGGAGGACTCTCTGGTGTACTTTATTCTTCCCTTCTCTTAGCTGCCTAAAGCTTTCCACTCTTCGTGATCTGCAGGCTGTTTGGTCAGAGCAGAATTCTTCACTGTGCCTTTCATTTGGGGCACTTAAGGTTATCCTAAGAATCTACGTTCAATTTTTATTATAGTTTTTAAACATAGTTTTTCTAAAATATCAGTCTTCTCCTTTATGGCAGGTTCTCTATGATCCTGGATTTTTCTGAACCAAATAAAATTCCCTTCAAATGCAGCAGCTTCACACTAGCATAAGCTAGCCTGACCTTTGGGAAATGTCATTAAAAGACTCTGTGAAGTGTATTTTTAAATGCCCAAATTATTTAGGCTTAATGCCTTTTCTAACATGGATACAAGCCCTAACTAACAGAGCAACAGGCCTAGAAATTTTTTTATTTGGATTTTACTGTGTGTGATGATTTGAATGTTATTTATTGAGTGACCTCTCTGTTCTAACCATTTTACTCTTAAAGCAATCTTCTGTAATACTTACTGTTCTCTTCACTTAATAGATGAGGAAATCTTAACCTCAACTTCCTAAATGATGGGATTCAAGGTTCCAGTATGCTAAAGTTTGTGCTCTGAATTGAGAACAGAGTTAATTTGAGAACAGAGTTGGAAATTATCAACTTTGATGTCCTATTTTTATTCTTTCAAACTGAAAGTAAAATATATATATATATTATAAAAAGTAAAAATATATATTATATATTATAAAAATATATATGTTAAATAAAATATATATATTTTAAACTGAACATTCAGTAAAGACTAAACATTGAAAAGGATGTTCAAAAGGTAAGAAAACTACTGAGCTCAGTTCCCAGCCCCCAATATTGTTTTAAAAATAAGCCGGGCGGTGGTGGCGCATGCCTTTAATCCCAGCACTCGGGAGGCAGAGGCAGGCGGATCTCTATGAGTTCGAGGCCAGCCTGGTCTACAGAGTGAGATCCAGGAAAGGCGCAAAGCTACACAGAGAAACCCTGTCTCAAAAAAACCAAAAACAAAACAAAACAAAAAAATAGATTGATATGGGTATAATTACAAACTTCAATAGGGCTGAGTACTTTTACCTTTTCTTTTAATCTCAGATGTCTTCAACTTATTTTCCTGTTAATATATTCAGTATTTATAAAATATTTGTGTGTTGTTAGTCAAAGTGAGATGTTTAGGAGTTTTTTAAAGACTGACCTCCTATCATCCTGTTTACAACTCATCTTTTTCATAGACGTAAACATTACAAAGGAATTGAGACATATTCATTAAGAATGTTAATAAAATATGGTGAAAAATGCCACATATGTATGCGACATCTTGTTTCTGCCTTCCCCACACACACACACAAAAAAATTGTTGACATGAGAAAATATCCAGGAGAAAATAAGACATCATTTTAAGTTTTAACATCTGTGTGTACTTGTATTCATGCTTTCAAAAACTATAGAACAGTTAAATGTTTTGAACATAGATTCACTATAGATACAATCCAAATCATAATACATTTGTAAACAATGTTTGAGTCTTGAGTTTCTCTGGTAATATGATTCCATGAGGAAAATGAAACCAACCACAACAAAACTCTCCTTCTAACAGAATAAAACGAGGCTTTCAACAACTGTTTTTGAAAAATGGTTTGAACAGTGACTAACCACTGATTTTTCAAATACTGTTGTGGTCATTTTAAGCTGTAGACTGGACAGTATATGAGAAAAGTGAATAAAATGATCTCCATCATGGATGAAACTATAATATACCATTAAACTATAATACACCATTAAAACAAATTTACTCTGCATATTTTTATTATCCCATTGCACTAAGGTGTTGCAAAAAAATAATAAGCAGTCTTCTACTAGGATGAAGTATCCAGACAAGGAAGTCTGTAAATAATTAAAAGAATAAACTAGAGTAGGAGAGGAAGACAGACAGAGACAGAGACCAAAAAGAATGGAATGGAATAATGGAATCAAGTGGAAAAGATTATGCATTAAAAATGTTGAATATTCCAAAATATAAAATTAATGGAAGGGAAGAACTTTTCTTCAAAAGAAAATACTTTCCATCCTTCAGCAGCAGTGCAGAATTGATGGCCTGATAATAAAAAGGCTTTTTAGTGAGGTTGCTGGGAAGAACATGGTCATCACAGAGGCTTCACTGGGTATTCAATTGCCCTGGGCAATCTGATCAGCATGTCTTTGTTTCTAGAACTAAGTAAACCAAATCAGGATGAATGACACATGGTTTAATAGTTAACTTTCAGAACAAGGGGCAGGGAGATGCTTTTATGCCATCATCCAGCCTTCATTCCAATCTCATTACTGAAGTCTGTTCTGAGAGTATTTACAGCTTTCCCGAGACTCGAAGCTTGGCTGGGCCCTGAAGATGGAAATGTTGCTCAATCACTTCCTCATTCTGGCCTCCCTTAATGCAGGTGAATCCTTGGGATCAATCATTCTCTACAATCCAGATTATTGCTATAAATGTTATTGGTGTGATCTTTACTAGCACTTTCTTATCATGGGAGATGCCTTTCCATTTTCCTATTCTTGAAGTATGCAAAAGTCTTGTGACTACACTGAGTTTTCTCTGAGTCTCTGAGGAAATTAATACCCTCTCCTAGTTGGAAATTTGAGATAGTTTGAAAAGAACTTGGATATGCAAGTCCAATCTTGCTTTTTTACAGACCAGACACAGAAAATATCATAGAAACAATGTTTTATTTGACAAAAGGACAGAACAAATGAAATAAGAAAATTGTATTACATGGTTTATACAGTCTATGGGGCTCAGGTATGTTTGACTTGTGGTCTTTTACCTTTTCCTCTGCTTTCCTGGAATCCAAAGTAGATACTTCTTGTATAGCTAATAGACTTTTCTACTCCTAGCATCTCTTTCATCTTGTTAAAAGGAAACTCCAGCCCTAGGCTAGGTCTTACCATACTTTATGAACAGGTGTTTAGGTTTTCTGAACAAGTATTCCAAATAACAGAATGAGGGCAGCTTCTTATTAAGCACTGGGTTCATGGAAGTGTTTGAAGATTCCGGTATGGAGTTGGTAATAAAGTATTATAAGCTAAACTAAGCAGCAACAATAACAACAAAACCATGTTTCTTACTCTCTCCTTTTCAATTCTATTTAAAAAAAAATACAACACTACAAATATACTCCAGCAAACAGAATGAGCACACGCCTATATTTTTGTATGTGATCATATACCTTTATTGTAGTTCCTGCCACACATTGACATTATTTATCTCCAATGTTTAAGGATCATCTTCTGTGTGTGTGTGTGTGTGTGTGTGTGTGTGTGTGTGTGTGTGTGTCTAGCTATTCTATCAGTGTTACTTTTTTTCATTTTCTGCTTTTATTTGATCTTTATGCATGCTAAGTAGCTCCTTTTCTAGCCTTCTTGTACATACTTGGACAGATGGGTGTTGTCTGTATAGTGTCTTTTAAAGGGAGAGACAGCAAGAATAGGTTTTGAGCAATATTTTCCCAGTATCACTGAAAAATTAGCTTCTGTATATTCTGTATACATACACAGCAGCTGCATAAAATGCAAATTCTATTCATATCTGCTCTCTTCTGCATTTATTATGGTGACTAGTGCTGTAGCTTCTAAGCACTTTATGCTATCCCTCTTACTATTATTTGCCACCTGATCATTCCAAAGTGCTTTTGACAATCAGAGAATTTCATTAACAATCCACTCTCTTGCTTTTTGTTTTTCGGCACCTTTGGATGTAAAAGTATCAAGCATTTTAGTAGATATCTCAGATAAATTACAGAAAAGTGATAGAGTACTTTTGACAGGAGGGTTGAGGAAGACCATCCCAAAGCATTTCCTACCATTTAATTTGTGTTTTATAGTATCCAAATAATGCTGTACAAGTCTGTATATTCAAGTGAAAACTCAATCCTTCATAACTACTTTCATTTATTTTATTCTCCACCATTGCTGTAATCAGAAGTGTGACTCAAGGAACAGACATAATGCCCACACTTTACATGTATAAAGATCTGGGCAATAGTACCTTCTCAAAGCAGGATTCCTAGTGACTTAAACGTCCCTTAGTTCAGAACTATAGGTGCCAATCTGTTTTTAAAAGCTATTGTTACTTTTTTTTAACTAAAAGAATTAAAACTTATTTATTAAAAGGTTCATTGTCTTTATAGTGGAGGGTGCGTGGTCGGTACCTTAGCAGTTGGATTGAATTAAAATCAAGTTCATGCTGGGGTTTCTTTTGCAGCTCTACTCCTTGCTTTCTCTTTGACTCCAAGCTAATTGCATAACCTCTGGTTGACTTGTGCCTCGTCTACACATTCAAAGTAAAAATCAGAAGTGAGGTTATTATCTAACTACTGTAGGCTGGAACTTTATTTCTCTAAATATTTCCAGGAGAGAATTTGAGATTCATAGTAAAGAAACAAAAACAAAACCAGTTTTATGAACATTCTCCTGTAGCCTTAGATAACAATCCTATGGGAGAGTATACATCAGGATCATACACAGATCAAAATCATTGAAGTAATCAGACTACAGATAATACCTGCTCTCCACATACACCAAGCTTCTGATTCTGACTCTAGAATATAAATTTACCATTTTATTTGTAGCAATTTCTTAGTGTAATGCTGAGCAAGTGACACTTTCTGGTGCATTGCCCTAAGGGAAAGGTATTCCAGTACCAAAAAAGAAATAAAAAACTCACAGTCTCCTTATGTCATGGCAGTAAAGTGTTGGAGTACAGACACAAACCTAGACCTTCCAACGTTGAAGCTTACTGTCTTCCCAGGACAGACGGTTTTCCTTCACTTTATTCTGTGTTTTCAATGACTGTAATCTGCCTTGGAATATTACATGAAACAGCACTGTAAAGCACATAAATTGGATCTTTCCCCTACATCTATTAGTTGTTCTTGTTAAGTTTTTGAAGAGCCCATTTTAGTTATTAGCTTTGGCCAAAGAGTATTTTAAGGGTAGCCTTGTACTCCCACTTGGGTAACGAGAGCAATAGAGAAATGAGTCATCTTTGTCTTCACTCTTTACGGTCAATATGTAGATACGAGCAGGTTTATTTACCAAATTCCACTGTGACCGTGTTTCATTAAAAAGTTCCAAGGCATTTTACCTCTCTGCATAAGCGTGACAACAGAGAGTGGCAAGGTGAAGAGGGGGAAGGCAAGGGAAAGCTACTGCAAAGAGACTGAGGATAGTTGGGTTCTAGTAGTGTCTCACTCCTCGGGAAACATCTACCGAGCTTCAGGAGAGCTAGTACTGCATACCACGGTGCTTCTCTAACTTGACTGGGTGTTCCAGTGATCCAAGAAAGCTTCAAATCATGTCTGGTTTGTTGTACAAGAAATTCAGATTCAATCCTTCTGGACTAGCACTTGATCACTCATAACTATTATCTTGGTAATATTTGGTAATTATAATATGTAATTAGAGTTAGGAATTACTTTTATAAAGTTTGAGAACTTAGGTATTAAAACCAGATAGATCTGAGTTCATATCTTGATCATTTAGTAATTTTAAACAAGTTATTTCATGTCAGCTTTTGCTTTCTCATTTGTAAAAATCAAACAGTAATAGTCTTGTAAGATGTTTGAAAATCAAATGAGATGATAAATTTAAAAGTTTGGTGTTATGGTGCTTGGCTTATGATATGAATCTATCATACATTAGCTGTCGTTAAGCATCTCACTTTATCTGTAAAGTAGGGGGAAATCACTTTTTGAAATGAAGAACAAATATCTTAAAACTCTGTATGTGTAGGGTAATGGTGGCACACACCTTTAATCCTAACCCTCTCTGAAGCCAGATCTCTGTGAGTTCAAGGCCAGTCTGGTCTACAGAGTGAGTTCTAGAACAGGCTCCCAAGCTACACAGAGAAACCCTGTCTTGAAACCCACCCTCCAAAAAAACTCTGTATGGGTACATGAATGCCATCTTGTCCACAGTATCTTCCTTAGCTCCATTTTGTTCTCCTTATTCCCAACATAAATACTGTTACTCTGATTTCTCTGTAACCGTAGTATTGACAGAAGCAACCTGAAAGAGGACAGATTTATTTTAACTCACAGTATTAGCCGGTTTCATTCCATTATGGTGAGGAAGACATGGGAATGCACCCAATTCAGGGGAGACAAAGCATGTGATAAAGGCTGTTCACATCATGATAGACCATGAAGTGGACAGTAAGAGGCCAGAACCAGGCGTAGGCATAGGCTCCAAAGGCCTGCCACCAGTGATGTCTTGTGAACTCTTGAAGTTTCTACAGCCTTCTAATTTCAGGCTAACACCTGGGACACAAGTCTTCACAACATGAGCCTATGACAGACTATTCAAACTCAAATCATAACAATTTTGTTATCTTATTAGTGAAAATCTTAAACAGGTTCTAGCCTTTATTGTGGTATTTTGCCAAGTATTGCTGCTTCCAACTAAGACTAGACACTTGAAAATAGTATAAATCCACTGAAATTCTCATAAAGATAATTGAAATACAGTACACCATTGACATACAGCATTAAAAAAGCAGAAGGAAGAGCTTTGCAGGTGTGTCTAAATAAAAACTAACCTTCCCTGGGAATTGCTGGTCTAACATCACCCACTTGCCATATAAACTCCATCATTTGTAACTTTTATCTCAAAGGATAAATGATACCTTTAACCTGCTGGTTGAACATGATTCTAACTTACATCCCCTTCGTCTTCCCTGAGTTTCTACTATAAGTCTTAAACAATTCTGAAGAATTACTTATACACATGAATATGGCCATCATGGTTGAAAAGTCTATTTTATTTTCGTGGTTCTACCTATGTTTCCTAGGATAACCATCAATCATAATAATTTTAAATATTATATCCTTTTTGATAAAACCACCCCATGTGTCTCTTGAAGTAACATGTTTTTTGATGGACTTAAGGGAATCATCTGACTGTCCAATAAAAGTACAGATGGTTCCATTTTCCTTGACTCATCCCACAGTACATATTAGTCAAGTCACATGCCTAAATTTGGGGATTTTGTAGCACCCTGTCACTAAGTTTTGGGGCATATAAAATACTATTTGCCTGGCTTTTAAGTTTGTGGATCTTACACAGTGCCTGGCATGGAGATAGGAAGGACATTTTTTTTCCATTAAACTTTTACTCTGTTTTGAAAGGAAAAGTTGAAACAGAGTCCCTACTGAGATTTTAACATGTTCCATGGTGGTAACCATAGGAAATAGGGAAACAGGAAATTTTTGGACAGAAGGAAGCCAAGGAGTCTTTCTCAGCCTGTCCTCACCTCTCAGATACCAGTTGGGCACTATTAAAATTATTTTTATCTAGGTACATACTTAAGGCTTTATATTTCTATAGTCTTCTTCCAGACAGTAAAGAGAATACTACTGCTGATCACTAAAATGATTGTTTTCTAAATAGAACTCAGTTCTTACATTCTGGAGGAACTGATGGAAACATTCATTCAGATTCTAATACAGCCAACTCATGGGAGTTTGCACTTGAAAAAGTCCATTTGGCATATTTAGAAGAATTCTCAAAGGATGTCATAATAAAAATGCATATAAAGTCCAGATATGAGGAAAAATACTGGTTTTTTTGGGGGGAGCAAAAATACATGGGCACAAGATGATGACATTGTTAAATGTGGGCCATATAAATACCCCCCACACACACACACAAATAGATATTGGTGTAATTATTTAGGCCACTCCACGTAGTTAAAAGGAGATTTATTTAATGGCGTAACTTACAAATTAAGGGATAGGTAGGTCGCGGGGTCTGGGGAAGGTGTATCACAGTCCAGCGGTGTTCTCTGGAGCTCTCCTCTGTCTACCTCCACCATCCAGCGTCCTGGAACCAAGAGAGCGTTCGCCGATCGGATCTCGGGTCCCCAGGCGCCTCCCTTGGCCCCGCCTTGTAGGCGTGACAGTTGCCGAAGTCTCAATGGGGGTTGGAACTTCCAGAACAAAGCTGGAATGGCTACCCACTACAGACATATTTATCTCTCTCACCTCCTATTCCTTGACCCAACCTCTGGAAAGCAAAACTGAACTCTAACTCAGTTTCCCTTTTAGAAGTACTATAACACTTAAGTCAAAGTGCTTATCAAGCATAGTGGTGTTCTTCCCTGAAAATGGAAACACACATTGTAAAGTGTGTGTATGCATTCATTTGTGTGTGTTTCCTACCTATAGGGAACATGTTTTAAATACACTGGTTAGTTAAGCTCTGTTAAAAGTCTACCACTCAAGAACATTATACCTAGTCAAGTAGTTTCTATTTTATCATGCTGCAGGTATTATGAAAGCTATCCTAAAGATACTTCTTCCTATTCTTGTTACATTGAATTGGTGAAATACAGGTACCAAGGAGTGGTCATGCCCACTAGCTATACTCAAATACACAGCTCTTCTTTTTTTATATATATATCTAGAGTAGCATCAGACTTTTAAGGGCTTTGTACAGTCCTATAATAGTAAATAAAAAATGAAAACAGAAACAGCCTCTACCCAGATCATAAATACTGCCTCTGATGACTTGCATTAACATCACTATTCCCATTCTTACCTAAACCACCCAGATTGTATAATCTTAGATTACCAATTACCACATTGTACAGTTAACATTTTCTATGGTACGTTTTTGAAAGATGAACACTGTGTATACATAACATGATAAAATACCTCCTAGCTGCAGAGCCTTTACAGTGCGTGTGTGCCCAAAGGCAGGGAGGGGGAGGTGTGCTCAAAAAACTGGTTGAAAAACACAATGATGTGTCAGAATGCTTGTGCTGTGACTCACACTGACTCCAAATGAGTTGTCACTCATTGATTTAACTAGTTTCCCATATTTGATTCAATGGCACCTTACAACCTTCTAGATTTTAATATTATCCAAATAATTAAAATCAGAAACATTTTTGAAATGTTTACTACTATATTACAATTTTAATCTGTAAAGAATAGGTTTCCTATGAGAAACCTATTTGTGCTTATATTTATATTATAAGGCCATTTTTGTTTTGTTAAGTTCTCTTCTTCCAAATGCTGGAATCTAATTTAGCTGTGTCAAAGGCTCTGGTTTAAGGGGCCAGTAATGGTTCACTATGGTAGTTAAACTAATAAAAGAAACGGAGACACTAGAATCTCAGAGAAGTATATAATTTGATGAAATGTACTTTGTTCCTTGAATTCTCTAGTGTTTGACATGGGATGAGCTGAAAGGATTTTTCTGACAATGGAAAGCTCTGGTGAGCTAGACAAGTTTTTCTGTAAAAGTCTAGTTCTCAAACTTAATTGTACATTGGGAGCTGGTACGGATTGGAAGGACATATCCCTGCAGATTCCTGTTTGATGGCAGTTCCTAGGTGGGCCTGTGGGTCCTCGTTAGAAGCAGCTCCCCTAATGATTTGCTAGCTGATGTTCTGGAAGCCATCTCTGAATTTTCTGGCAGTTGATCAGTGCTCTAGCATTCAGGATATGTGGTTTCTGGTTATGGGCAGAATTGAAGAGATTACTTAATGTTCTATTCTATAAAGCCCCACAGACAGACATTTGATTTTTTTTCAGTCCCATATCTTTGGAATTTTCTGTTTGTTCCTACTAAATTTGCATGCTTTAGCTTAGGAAGGAATACAAATAGATCTGTTTTGTCAGAATTTTTACTTAATTGGCACTATAGGATCTATTAGAATAGGAAATCTTTTACAGATTTTGTTTTTTTTTCTTTTTTATGCATATGGCCAGATATCTTCACAAAACTAAAATGAATTTTTAAAAACTAAAATAATAGTTCTATTTAATGTATTTACAGAGCTTTGTCCTGTAACAGCAGTGACATCTAATCTGGCCTCTCACAAATACTCATGTCCATAAGGATAAACAAGAAACATCTCCATTACTAAGAAAATTTTATTTTATGAAAGACAATCTCTCTCTCTGTACCACATATTTAATTCCCTTGTCATTTTACATTATAAATAAATAACAAACCAATTTGGCACATGCCCACCGATTAAAAATAAAAGTTGTCAGAATGAGAGGGGAAAGACAAAAATATGAATTATTAATTATAATATTAAGCAGCACAGAAAAGCCTAACATGAAATGATACCACCTAGAAGAAATTTTTTCAAAATAAAAATGAGACAATGGTTTAATATTTATCACAAAATTGTATTGTTGTAATTTTATATGATATATTTACATTATCTAGTACTCATAGAATAGTATCATAAATGAAAGTATTATTTTAAAATCAGGTCCTGACTAGATTATCTTATTGACCTAGTAGCTATATTCACTGTAATGTCACATCCCTGCACATTTTTTTTCAAATGTTTAACATTCTAAAAAGCAGAGAATGCCTAATTAACAGAAAGGATGGTGTTTTGCTTTTTATGATGTTACTTATAGGTTTTTACCATTCATTTTGGACTGGGAATTAATATTTTTCCATAAATTTATTTGAAACAAGTATATATTGAATACTGGTTAATAATATAACATGGACTTTTATCAGCAGACACTGGTGAATAACAAGAAGCGCAGATGGAACTCTTTTTCTCTGTGTCTTCCTCCAACAGGCTTATAAAGCATTTTCACCATGATGCATGTGTGTGAATGGAAGTATGTGATTGCATGTACATGTGAATGCCGATGTGTGTCCTAAGAAACCTAGCCCTTGCATTTTGGTACTTTAAATGTTTATTTCTGATGTTTCTTTTGTTGCACAAACTACCTTAAAACTACATTTGAAAACTAAAAGCAATTACCAAATAATTTGCCCACATTACCACATTTAGAATAATCTCACAAAAATTAATATAGAAGAGTACTTTGTTCCCATGAATAACAACCTTGGTTCTGTTTAGTAGTTTTTTTAATATTATAGAAACCCTCCTTGACTTGTGATAAGTTTGCTTGTTCCATTTCAGTTGGTTTTGTTCTATCTTGATAGTTTACTCTTTGAAGCGTGATGTTACATTACCATCTCAATGTCCTTGCCAATATCTTTGTTTTTAATTTTAGGTGAATTTAGTACTCATTGAAGTAAAGAGTCAGATCCATATCCAAGCCAAGGACAAAAAGTCTTTTTGTGTTTTCATTTTTACAATAAACCACCAATTTTGCTTTTGTTACCTCTATGACATTTTTTTTTCAAGCAGCTAAATTCTTAGTGTCCTGTTTAAGGAAAATTTTTGTGTCACATAATACATTGGCACTATCTGCCAACATGGGCTCTAGTTTTAATTTACATTCCCTATGAGTTTCTAGCATTGACTCTTAGAAATCATTTCCCTTGGGACAGGAGAGTTGGCTCAGTAGTTAAGAGAAATTGTTGCACTTGCAGAGGACCCAGCTTTGATTCCCAGTACTCACATGGTGGCCCACAGCCATCTGTCACTCCAGTCCTAGGGTACTTGATCTTCTGTCCTCCTCAGGCACATATGCACATGTATGTAAAATGCTCATCTACCTAAAGTAATGAAATAGATGCCTCTAAAAGGAAAGAAAGAAAGAAAATCTCACCCTCAGTGTTGTTACCATCACTCTGAGCATTTGCTTGGCACCTCACCCGCAGAGGTGTACTCACACATTGTTGCCACTATGTGGGTCATGCACTGAAGAAGCCCGCTGCAGTCAAAGTTTAATTTTCATTGCACTTGCAGCTCTCTTCCTGCATGATCAGAGGACATCAGCCCGTTCAGGGTTGCTGTGGTGTCCACATTTTTACGCAGGACTGACTTTCCTGGCTCCTGTAGTCTTCAGTGCTTCAGAGTGTTTATTAAGTTTGGTCTTGTAAATCATGTAAGTTTCATGGCCTTCCAGTTTTCTTCGTCAAGTCCTCTGGGGTTCACTGATTTCCACTGTGTAGAGCATCTCACAGCTGCTGTCATCAGCTGCTCTCATCTGCTGTGCTTTTTCCTTTTCAGCAGGGTCTCCCATAGCCAAGGCTGACCTCAAATTGTTACCTAGCTGAGGGTAACCTTAAACTCCTGATATCCCAGTCTCTGCTTCTCCGCTGCTGGGATTAGTCATGCACCACTGCACCTGGAGTTGACATGCTTTATTTTTAATAATTCTTTGTTTGCTCAGTTTTGGTAAACGTTAGTCCCAATAAATTCTCATAATTGTCGTTCTTTGAATTTTAGTTATTAAACAGCTGAGTAAAATGAGGAAGTAGCATAAGCCGTGCCAGAAAGCTAAGTGCTGGACGAGCAGAGCAGAATGACCTCTTGCAGCTCTGATGAATGAGGCAGAGATGAAGACATAGGAGTCAAAGAACATTTTAAAATCAAAGAAAAAGAAACTTCAACAAGCATCACCACAGATAAAAGAACGTATCATCTATAAATGGTTATTAAAATCTCATCATAAAAAATAACCAGAAGAAAGCAACTAGTATATAGATGTGTAAATTTGTTAATGCTTTTATTTGATAGTTATTGCAAGTGTTTCATATGTAAGGCAACACATTGAGCAATATGCATGCCTTACCTCATTTATCTTTACTATAAATTCATGAGAATAGGTATTCTGTTAGTTCCTCCATCCTACACAAGTGAAACCCAAGGCTTGGCCACATTAAGTAGGTTGCAAAAGGCTGTGCAGGAAGGAAGAGGAATACAGAGCCAGAATAGAAACTTAGATATGTTCTTTGCCTTTGCTGCATGGTACCTTCCAACGTAAGACTCTAAATGTACTACAAATTGTGATATATCTTACATAGAGAGAGAGCATAAATAGCTCAGAGTACTGCTTCACACTTCAGTGTTGTAAGCACTTGAAACTTGACTGTAGTAGAGAAGGGTGAAAATTTGGGGAAATGGTTCTTTCCTTAGTTTAACTAGTTTCAGCCTTAATGGCAGAAAGTCATTTGTGGTTTATTAAAGTTGGAGGACAAGAATCATCTGATATTATTATGTGAAATATTTTTACAAATGAACAGCACCTGGTTATGTGTCTGTAAGTTACAAGTTAATATAAGCAACATGACTCTGGGTGACTCAGGATGCTTCCATTGATGTATTTCTTGATTACCATAGGCTGAATTTTAAACTTATGTATTAAATTCTGATAATCTGGTACTTTAAGGATATCTGATAAATTTCATAAACTGGATGAATTTAAAACAAAGTGGACAGTTTTGGTATTTAATGTTCTCAATATAATGTATTCCTCAGGGGAAAAGTATCACTTTCCTTAAATCTCAACGAATTAGTAGCCAACACATTAAATAGGATTTGATCTACTACACCTCCAGTATGCATTGCTCTAAACCAGCAAATCGGTGAATGCAGACATTGAACAGCCTGGAGTCAGAAGCATGAGAATCATCCCGCCTTGAGTTAGAGGAGCCCCGTGGAACATCATCTGCAGATAGTTTTCACTTTTTTATATAAGGATATTCACCTTATCTAACAACCTTATTGTCGTCTTTACGTTTGAAATAATAATGTTCTGTTAAAATACACTCATTTTATAAATTCAAATTATTTACCATATTGAATATTATAAAGCCAAACAGTAAGATTATCAAAGTGAACATATAAAGAAATGGAAGCTCAGGTTTGGATTATTATGTTGGCTTCAGCCTTCAATGTATTTTTATGGTCAGTAAAACACCCTCTGGTATCAAAAAGTCTTGACACATACAGATAAGTAGCTGCATATAGCAAGAGTCCATTTTTCCCCTAATGGTGTGTCTTCCAAACTCAGTTTTAATTTGAGACTGCAAGAAAACTAGTTAACCCTCTTATGTATATTTAGATTATGATAAAATTAAACTCCAGTACTTCACATTCTATATATTCAAGTTTGTCATTCTGATCAGAATAAAACATTGACATCAGTTTTTAAATATTTTTACTAAATCATGGACTTTTTTTTTTATAAGTATCACTTTGTAAATCCTGGGATTGTGAAATAGTTTGAAAGACCACTTAATTACTTAGAACACTCTTAGGACATAGTCTTAGTTGTTTTTGTTTTCTTGTTTCTTTATTATTTAGAGACAGTTATAGACATTTTTAGACAATTTAGAGACATAGCATTTAGGAATGTATTGTCTTGAAACATTCAGTTTATTTAAATTACTTTTCAAACATACGTTATGGTCCTCAAGAGCAAGAATCTCTCTCTCTCTCTCTCTCTCTCTCTCTCTCTCTCTCTCTCTCTCTCTCTCTCTCTCCTTTTTTTTATTTGCTTTCTTCATGACCATAAGTATTGCCACAAAGTATTTCTTCAGGTTCCTTAACTACCATCTGTGAATGCTAAAGAATTCAGAGGAGGAGTTAATTCTTCTCAGTACTGTTGTCTCCTCATTTCCTTCACATGTCTACCTCCACTTACACCTCTGTGTATTGTGGATAACAAAAGCAAACCACTGAATAGTGAGACATGGTATTTCACACTAATAGATAGTTTCAAACTATATACAGTTCGCAAAGGCAATCCAGAGGCTCCTCTGGATTATGCTTTTCAAAACTCCCATAATGAAGGAAGGAGAGAGGTCTAAGAGTGAGGCCAGGGGAATAAGGTAGTTAAATGCAACAGTGGAAGAAGAAAACAAACCATTTTCATGAGCGAAACAAGGTACTTCTGGTACCATCAGTGCCTTCTTCAGAAAGCATTCCAGTACAAAAAGAGTGACCAGAAATCAGAGCTGCAATGAAATACCAAGCACCACCACCCCCAAAAGAATCTGACATGACACCCACCATATCACATTGCCTTAAGAAAAAACCAGGAAGGTTTTCAACCTTCCATTGGCTTATGGGTACCCATGTAGACTTAGCCATAAGGAAACCAGCTCTTGGGAAATTCAGGCCTTATTGAGCTTTCTATGTGATGAGCCAGTGAGGAAATGAGAGTAAATACACTGCACTGTGAATGCACACAACCCGACTAAGTCTGTTTTTATAAATGGGTAACATTTCCTAGTAACTTATGTGGAAAAATCATTTTTATAATATATGTGTTTACACAAAACCAATAAAATGTCTTGTGTGTGTTGGAACATTCTGCTTTTATGTCTGGTAGACCATTTACTTTACCTCCTCTTCAGTGTCTGTTGGAACATTTATTTTATATTCTCCATTTCATTCCTGTTGGAGCATTTATGTATGATTTGTTTGTTACTTTTATCTGTTGATCTTGCCCTCCCCATATGCTCATGTCTGACTGGCCTAGTTTCCCACATTCAGTATGTGATCTCTAGCCCTTCTTAAATATTAATTAGTGTAATTGAATTCCCTCCAGTATTTCTAACCCCAGGCACCTGAATCTCAGTGTTTTTATTAGAACTGATTTGTGCATTTAAAGCCCAACCTGCCGCCCCATCCCCCATTGCCCAAACAACTTTTCTTGATTAGGTAAAGGTCGGGGTACATGCTTGCCTCAGAGAAAGTCTGCATGGAAAATAAAAGCATTATATATTGCCACCTTTTTCAGCTAAAGGCTGAAAAAATACAAAGCTGTTTTGAATCTTTGGCAAAGGAAATCATCCAGAATGGACAGGAAAAGGATGTAGCTCTCTCTGAATACACTAACAGGGTTTAAAAACTGCAGTTGTACAGAGCTATGTGTGGAGACAGAGCAAAACCTCCCTGTCCCCTGGCAGCACCTAGGGGGACTTAAGGGTGACACCTTGTTTAAAGTCCTCTCTACTGTTCTGGTTCCCAGGTCTCTCTCTGACAAGCCTGCCATTTTAGGGTGCTTTGGTGATTTCTCAGAGATGACACTTTCCTGGGAAAGTAGCAGGGAAATAGAAGAGGTTGTGAAAAGTAGGATAGAGTACCTAAGGCAAGTGGGAGGATTTGTCAGTAAGATCGTCAGTTATTGCCCTATTTCAGAACATAAGTAAAAACAAACAACTAGAGATGTGAAACTCTCTCATTTGTAGGAAGTATAAAAAAATCAGTTTGGGAGAAGAGTTTGGTGTTAGTCTGGCCTGGCGCAAAAGTCACTAAAGCAAGTAAATGTAAAGAAGTGTGTTGTGTTCCCCTCAAATGAGTGCTTGCTACAAAGTAGAGTGGCTTCACTGAGAGTCATCTCTTCTAAGCTTCTTAGAAGACAGTAGTAACTCATGTAATAGAGATAAGATTAGCAACTCCTTAAATGAAAAGGCTGTATTTGTAGATTTTTAAAGTTAAGTATATGATTGCTTTGCTTGCATGTATGTTATGCACCATGTGTGTGCCTGCAGAGGTCAGAAGAAGGAATCAGATCCACTAGAACTAGAGTTACAAATAGTTGTGAGCTACTACGTGGGTTCTGAGAGCCAAACCTGGGTCCTCTGCAAGAGCAGTAAGTGATCTTATCTACTGAGCCATCTTGCTAGCTCCAGCCATACTATTTTTAATTATCAAATTTGTTCATAGATAATTTCTTACATGCACATAATGCATTATGATTACTGTCACCCTTCCCCTCTCCAACCCCCACTTCCATTTCACAACCCCTTCCTTACTATGAATCCTTTTCAAGTCATTTTGTTTTGTGATCCAGCCCAGTTTAACCAGGGCCATCTGTGTACTATGGGTTCAGAGCTGTCCTTTGGGACTTAGTGGGCTCCATCAGTGGGTACGTAATTGAAAGCAATAGCCAGTCCTCAGCAAGGAGGGTTAGAAGCCTTTGAAACCTTCCCTAATCCATGATTGACTGTTGGCAGGTCTAGTCTTGTGCAGGCACATTGCAGGCAGCCACAGCTGCTGTGAGATCATTATTGCGTTGAGTGTGTCCTGACTAGAAGATAGCATTTCATAATCCTTCTCCCCATCTTTCAGCTCTTACGTTCTTTCCACTCACTGTTGGGATGTTCCCTAACCCTTAGAAGAATTGGAATAAAATTCCTGTTCAGGGATCAGAACTCAACTGTCAACTATTCTCTGCACCATGATCAGCCATGTGTTTCTGCATTCACTGCACAGACAAGCTTCTCTGATTAAGGCTGAGGGTAGCATTGGTCTGTGGATATGAACATATAAAAATAGAAGTTAGCTTGATTCCATGTAATTTAACTAAACAACAGCCCAAGACTTCTTTAGCTATGGGGTTTTGACCAGAATGTTGGGTATAAACAAGTGATTTATTTTCAAGGGAAAGATCGTCCTTACAGGATCATACTGGGGTATATGAGGCTTTCTCTTGGCCCCTGAGGTGTTGGGTTTTGATGTTGTTGTTATTGTTGTTTGGTGGGTTAGGTAATTATATGCTCACCTTGTTTGCAGCTGATAGGACTCCAGATGCAAAGAACTGTTGTTGAATGAAGTAACCAGGTTCCCAAAGTGTGTTGAAAAACTACAGTGAACCATATCTAACCAGATAATACCTAAAATGAATAATGGAAGATTCTGTGTTTTCATTTAAGTCTACTCATGAATGATATGAGGGAACAACTTAACAACTTAACAACTCTACACAAGAAATCTAAACAAACAGAAACATCTTCAGAAATAAGTGACCAGGAGATTAGGAAAATGAAATGAATCGTCTAAGAAATGGTTAAGGGAATTAAATTTGTTTGAAAATTTGGGAGGCAGGAAAAGAGCTCTCTTCATATATGTGAAGGGCAAAGGAAGTTGTCTTCAAGGTAATCTAAGTTGCTTTCTGTTATTCCAGCAAGAACATGAGAAGCAATGAAACTCTCAAGAAGACAAAATTCTCTTCAATATCAAAACTAATACAGTAACACCCTTCTATGTTCAAAGGCTGAAAACAGAAAAGGGCAGGAAATAGATTATAGAAAAGATCTACTTCAGTCTCAGAAATGGCATTTCCTGACTGTTTGGGGACTTTCTTGAACCTCTCATAATTGGTAAAAATACATTAAACAATTGATTTAATGTGGCTTTAAGAATGTCCTACTGTGCACAAAGTGGAGAGAATTTCAGTGTTGTAGTCAACTAGAGCTGTCAAAAAGAATACCGCAGACTAGAAATTTAGACAGGAGACATGTATTCCTCAGTTCCAGGGACTAGAAATCTAAGAGGGGCAGCAAGTTTGGTTTCTTCTGGGGATTCACTCCTTGCCTTGCAGATGACCTGCTTGCTGTGTCTTGAAATGACCTTTTCCTTATGTGATTGTGGGGATATCTGTGTCTTATTCTCTTTATAAAGCCAAATCCCTGTTGTATTAGGGACCAACCTATGACATCATTTAATCTCAACTACTCTTTCAAAGGCCCAGTCTCCAGAGAGAGTGACATTGGGGCTTCAAGCTTCAACATTGGGGTTGTAGGAACACAAATAGTTAATAACAGGATGAGATAATCACAAATCTGAATTCCCTAAGTCCAAGGTAGTTGAAACCATTAGTTTAGTACTTGTACGGGTATTATTTCAATATATAATATTGATGAGTCAGCTGATGCTGATATTTTGACAATAAAAATAAAATCCAAGCTGTTTACTAGTGACACACTCCTGTAATCCCACTTCTTGAAAAGTGGAGGCAGGAGGATCAAGGTCATACTTAGCTATATTGTGAGTTCAAAGTAACCTGGGAAACATAACACCCTTTATAAAAAATACAAAAACAAAAATAAAATTAAGAAGGCTCTATGAACCAACTCTGAAGTTGTACAGTTCTCAAAAAACTCATGATACCCTGGTGGTTGTCCAGGATATAAAGCAATCTTCTTTTAATAAATGTTTCTTTTAATATCCAAAAATTCAATTTCATTTTACAAATATTTACATTTTGCTAGACCTCCCTTGACTTCTGCTGCCCAATTTACCATTGTGGCTTCTGGTAAAACCTCTGTCTCATGTGGAGGACCTCATTTTCCCAAATCTTTAAATGCCCTAAGTCAGAAGTTGTATTAAAAAAAAAAAGGGGGGGGGAAGATAACATAACTCTAAAAGCAAACGAAAAACACTGCACCACACATCACAAGTAAATGCATCATCTAAAGTGTAAGACTAAAAAGTGGTGTGTTAGTTTATCCAGGAGATTTCAAAGTCTGAATTTATAGCTTTGAGACTGAGTTCAGAAGAGTAAAGATTTGAGTTTGTCCTTAGCTGTCTTGTTAGTGCTTATTTTACTCTATATGGCCCCACTTACACAGACACCAATAGCTTAAAGTGGAGACTTTGTTTAATTTAACACTTAAGCTGCCTATTCTCTTGCTTCATTTTTCTTGCCAAGAGTGTCATGATGTAAACATGGTTAGATTGACTCGTGTCTGTGAATATTTGAAGTGACTTTTCAAAGTCAGGACTATAAATCAGGGTAATAATACATCTTCTCCCTTGAACGAACCTCCTTGGGCAGACTAAGTAATATTAGAAAGAAGCACATCTTCTCAAGGAAGAACTAAGGAAGGCTAGAAATGACATCAGAGCTGGTAGAATGTACCCAAGCATGTAGAGGGGCCTGGGTCACAGCACCGCAAAACCAAGCAAAACCTCAGAACACTGTTAGTGGTTTTAGTTCTTAGCAATTCAGTCAGCTGCCTCTTGGGGGACAGTTACTGTAACATCACATTTCCCGTGAGAATTGAGTCTGTGGTGTGCTGGGAAGTGTATAGTCGCACCTGGAACTGGGGCATCTGCACACAGGCCAACCGTGTCACCCTCAGCAATCTCCCAATTACCGAAGGAGATTCCATGCAGCACAGAGCTCTCTATTGGGGCTTCTTGTTAGATGTGCTTTGCTTCACACAATAGAGATACTTAGTAAAGATTGATTTCTTTCTATTTTTCACCAATTCTTAATACTGTCCTCCTCTGATGGGAGTTATGTTAATATTTTTCTATTCATCTAACCTACAGGATTCTTGCAACAATCCAATAATATGATGTGAAACTATAAGCAGAAAACGCTTTATAAATATTATTTTTTCTGCTAATGAGTGCATGGGGATGCTTAACTAGAAGTGGAATTGGGACTAGCCAGGATTTTACATGCACACTGCTTCCTAAGAGACATTACAGGCCTCATCTTGTTTTCTTTAAAACTACCTGAGCTGATCTTCAGAATGAACTATTTAACCATGGGTATAAAAGTTTATGTCTATTTTTCTGTGGAGGATAAAAAAGATTCCTTTCAGCTCCCCCTCCCAATATTACTGCTACTGCATTCTCTTTCCTTTAAATACATAGACAGATTATTACCTCTTTGTGTCTGTGAGGCTTTGGGTCCATGGTGTGTATTGTCATTATTTCTATTGTATTGTGGTAATTATTGTTATTATTATTAATTATGCTTTGTAATTATATAACATATTTTAAAGATAGATAAACGGCTAGGAAATAAGCTTGTTGTTATTGAAATATTATTTAGAGTTTAGACATTTCTATAGCTACCTTAGACTGTTTTCACAAAAAAAAAAATTTTAAATGAATCCTTAGTTACAACTTTATTAAATCCTACCTTTGAAAATAGAGTACTACTTAAAAAATATTACATTTTATTTGCTCAGAGTTCTTCATTTTTAATTTCTGCCCTTTAAAAGTTTTCACAGTATGGTTGCTATATAGTAAAATGTCTCTTGAAGAACATTGTGAAGCAGAAGGTGGGGATGATTAGATAGGTGGTGACCCACACTTAAGTGGAAAGGCCTTAGTCCTCCTTCTGACTTCTGATTGCCTCTTGAAGACAAAGATGAGCAAGGTGAAGAGAGAGCTATGAGTTTAAGGCTAGCATTTTAGTGTTGGCTAGCACTGATTGATGAGAACAGGAACTCCATGGTCTTGGGTCTCAGGCTAATATTTTCAGTTCTTAGCTAGCATTAGAAGTAGTTATCTTTAAGTTTCCAGGTTGGCTGCCCAGATTTATTCTCAGCATGGGTCTCTTTATTACTGCAGTTTGGCATCTGTGCCAAATAACAAGTGTAGGTCAGTATAAGGAGTTTGTCCTGGGTCATCTCCATGTAGGCTCTTCTCTGACTTACTTAGTCTGCAAGTGTGAATACAAGCTCATAGGAAATGAAAAGAGCTATTGTTTTTGGTTCACTTACTACTTTTTGTGAATTTCCCTCTTTTAGGAGTGATAATCTTGCCACCTTCTCCATCTGACTCTCTTTAGTGAAATTATTGTCTTATCCTCTGCTGAAACAGTGAATATCAGAGTGGTCAGTGGCATTAGCATGGCCTAGGAATGCCTTAGAAATGAAAACCCCTGATCTCACCCTGTTCTACTGGATGGAGAAATTGTATGTTGCATGTATAGTGTGTATTGAACAATCTGCCTGGGTGATTCAGCTATTCACTACAATCTGAAAGCCAATGTTCCAAAGAGATGTTGAATTCCACTAAGAAAATGTTTTGCCAAAAGCTGTACCAAAGAAATGCAACTCATTTTTCAAAACTGGCTATTATTCTACTCTAAGCTCATCTTATAGTTTTATCCTGAAGTGTTTAATAGTCCTCTTCTCAATTCTAAAATGATCTTTGTGCTGCTCTAATCACTGTGGATTATCCAACTCAGATCCTTCATGCAAAATACCTTCCAGCCATACTACTGTTCTCTTAGTTTTGTCTTCCTGAAGCTCTTAATGCCTATACTGTTCATTTAAGTCTTATCTTGGTATATCATATACATACTATAAAAATTCTAAATACTTTTGATGAACAATGGTTGTATTTATTCAGTGCCCACTCATCATCAGAGTTTCCTTAAAGAATTATTGTGACTTTCTTTCTGACACCTTAAGTAGCTCACTTGGTATATGCCAAAAAGGTCATCCTTCTGCCGGACACTTGAACATTAGGATACATAGCCTTCTAGTAGTCATATGTATGCTCATGAGGATGTCTATTTTACCCCAGCAAAATCATATGCTCAATGACCATTAAAGAGCACACTTTACTTGTTACATCATTTTTAAGATTTTTTTTTAATTTTTAAAAAGTTCCTCTCTCCCTCCCTCCCTCCCCGCCCCTGGGGTGTGTGTATGTGTGTGTTTCTTTGTGGTTTGCATGGAGGTTGGCTGGCAGAGGGCATCAGATGACCTGAAGCTGAAGTTACAGATAGTTGAAAATTACCTGTTGTGAGTGCTGGGGACCAAACTTGGGTCCTCTACAAAGGCAGTGTGTGCTTTTAGCTGTTGAAACACCTCTCCAGCACCCCTCCCTACGTGTTGCACCTTATACAAGAACTTTGAAAATATAGAGTTAATGGTCATTTTTTAGCATAATGTTATATTGTAAAGTCTAAGCATATTTCTAAACTTTTCTACCACTTCTTCCTTAGGAATGCCTTAGAAATGGAAGTGTTTAAGTTTCTCTCTAGATTGAAAACTCTTTCCATTGAAATTTAAAAATATTCACTGTAGCAAACTAATTTATCAATTGTATTTAAAATATTCAATTCACAATTATACATTGATTTTATTATTAGTTACCATTAACGCATTTTTATAATACTTCGTGTTCTCGTTGCCTTTAAAAGAGGAAATAAATGATTTTATTTAAAGAATTTACCAATTTTTCAGAAAGATATTTTATCATTTGTAAAAAGAAAAAGGATGTGTTGATAATGAATCTGGCTGATGCTTGTATACTTGCATGGACCTACTGGTGGTGAAAAATTGATGCTGATACTGGTAACTAAAGGATAAATATTCAAAAACTCTGTTTAATTGAAGAAATCTGAATTTTTTAATGAGATGGGCATAATTATACTCTGAAAATATTATATTTGCACATGACTTTCATTTATGTAACTAAATTCTTACCTAAGAAATAGAATACACAGGCTCCTCTGGATCAGTTTATACTCTGTAGTTATTTTAGAAATAAATGTCTGATTTCTATCCTGCTATACAGAAGGTCCTCTCATTCCTGGTCAGTATCAACCAGATGGTTGCAAAGTGTATATTCCTAAATTCTGTCCTGCAAACTGAGTCAGAGCTCAGGATTGGAGCCCAGCAATTTGCATTTCTAATGATCACTTCCAGGTGACACTTATGCTCAGTAAAATTTGAAAGTCAGGTCTATTTGGATTCATTCTCTACTCGCCTGGTGAATGAAATCTTCCAGAAAATGGATCTGTGAGATCTAAACCTGTTTGTTTTAGGCATAACTCTAGATGACAACCTTCAGCAATTACTGTGTTTGCCTTTAACAGGCTGTTAGTGCATTCTGACATTTTTTGTGTACTGGGCACTTTTATCTAAATTAATGTAAGACCCCAGTAGCTCTGTAAGATACATATTCTTGATCCCATATTAAAAGGATGCTCATTGAGGCTTAGAGAAGTAAATACCTGAAGACAGCCCAACAAATTAATTGAATTCATTTTGACTCTAGAATATATTCTTAAACTCTGAAACAGGGCTTAGTCAGAACGTTAAAGCCAGATCCTCTCAATTGTCCCTTTCAATTTCTAAAGACTCCTGCATAGAGGGCTTAAAATAGACGACGGCTAATTCCAAGTTATTTCCAAACTCTGAGATTCTATGTCAGACAACAGTCACCATAGATTATATGGTTGTAAGCTCTGATGTTACCATGTGATCGTTTCAATCAGTAAACAGCACCTTCAAGGTTATAACCTAGAACAACACAAGCAAAGCCACTGTACATCTGGCTGCTTCAACATCTGCCTCCTCCTCTACTACTCTTTGGAGACTGGAGTATATATTTTCCTATGCAAAGGCTACTAGAATGAGCTTTTTATCTTCTAATTAAGAGATTTCCCACAACAATATCAGGCCTCATTTCCCTTAACAATGGCTTGTTTTGATAAATCTTTTGCAAATACAGCTGGTATACTGTCTAGCTGACTCAACACTTCTTAACTCTGGCTACACTCACACATCACCTACTGACTTGAAGAGTATGCAGATTTTTGTTTCTAAATTCTGGATATTCTGAATCTTTTGGTCTAGAACGGGGACTAGTTGGCCCATTGTTTATAAAGCCTCACAATTCCATATGTGAGAAGTCAGGATTGACAATCATTGACCCAACCCATTATTCTATAAAACATTCAGGGCTGTGAAATGCATCAGAGGAACAAGGAGAGGAAGGAAAACATCTCTGTGAGTCCTACACTGAGAGCTAAAATAAAGGTCAAACTTTTGAGCAAAACGAAAGACTATTGCTTAAGCCAGTCATATTCAGATTGACTCTGAAACAGTGAAGAAACAAAGCAGAACACCAAAAAAGATGTCATTAGGACGCTGTGATAAGTGGAACTATGGAGCATCAGTTTTAAAATGCCATGGAGCCAGGGCGGTGGTAGCACACGCCTTTAATCCCAGGACTTGGAAGGCAGAGGCAAGCAGATCTCTGTCAGTTTAAGGCCAACCTGGTCTGCAAAGTGAGTTCCAGGACAGCCAAGGCTACACAGAGAAACTCTGTCTTGATAAACCAAAAAATAAATAATATATAAATAAGTAAAATAAAATGTCTTGGCGTTTGAAAAGACCTGCTCTCTTGAACAGGCATTCTGTAATAGAATATGTAATAGAAATGGTAGCATGTTTGAGTCTATTTGTACTTCTTTTAGAAAAAATTTTAGAAAGTGAAGGGCATAATCTTGCTCTGATATTTTTACAAGTTAGACAGACATGGGGCCACCAGTCAGACAGATTCAGGGCTAGCTATCATACCAGAGCTCACTCTTCAAATCCTAGCACTAATCGGCATGATAAAGAGCTACCTTTAGATTAATCCTGCCCTGGACTCTAGACGAAAGAAGCTGCAGTTTAATTACTGAGTGAAATTCACTTTGTCTGATCTGCCTGTCTTTGCTGTAATGTCATAATATAATCAGCATCACCCCTATTTGAAACACGGAGCTGTGAAGTCCAAGGACCTGTGTGATTGGAAGAAATAAAATGATGCTCAGGCAACAAGCAGCCACAGTGCAGTAATTACTCAAACCTTGTTTTCATCTGTATGTCATTCTACCATTGGCTTGTCATGACAGCAGCTGAGAAAAGGATGGGAGAAAACCTGATTGAAAAGGAGGGTGACCCACCCGTTGGAATCAGACAAGGTGTGGGAGGGAAGAGCCTTGCTGTATAAAATCTTAAGGCTAATTAAACTTGCTTTTTTTTTTCTTTAGTATGTATCCCACTGGCTGCTCTGAGTCCAAGCTAAACCATTCAGCTGATATCTCACTGCAATTAAAATCTCCTCTTTAGCTGGAACTGTAGTTTCTGCTTCTCTGAAAATAATTTATTTTTCTTTTAAAACTGGCAGTTTGGGCAGATCCCCACCCCCAACTTAGGTTTCCGTGTAGGTTTTGCAAATTTTTCAGAGACAGAAGAGAGTTGCAGTTTGTCTTCACTCAGACAACAGCCTTTGGGCTTTAGTTTTTAGATTTGCATGGACCCACTACTGCCATTACATAGGATCATTCAACCTACACACACACACACACACACACACACACACACACACACACACACACACACACACACACACACACACACACACACACACACACACACACACACACACACACACCTGGTTTCCCTGTGAAATATTTCCCCATCTAACCCAAATATGTAAAGAAACTTGCTGTGTTGTATAGTTGGAATTATAGCTAAGCCATGATTTGAACAAAAATTTATTTGACCCTACAGCACTGCTCCCCTTCATTCTCACTTTTGACCACAATCCATTTACTATACCAGTCCACATACTATTTTTTAGTATGCCCTATATGCCAAGAAGTGTGCTTTCCTTCAATGTACATACACTAGTGAAACCAGAAAAGGAGAATCTGCTAGAACCTTTTGAAGAGCTTTGAGATTTTCATGTTTCAGTTATTTTGTAACTTCCATTATAAATAAATACTTCAACTCCAAAAACAATGGAACTATTGAGGATAAATGTAGAAAATGAAGTAAAGAAAATCTTTTTCACTTGCAACCAAATTCTAGCATCAGGAATCCCAAGGATCCCTGGACCTAATGACTCATATAAACAGGCATTGAAATCCTGTGGGATCTAGGAACCTAACCCACCACCGAGAGCATATGGCTAGAACCAGCAGTGCTCATATGATGAGTAGGCTGTAGAGTAGATGACCTGTATTGAACTGCTAATAAGACATTGCTTAATTCTCATCTGTAAAGTGGGAACCAGTACTTTTTGACCTCCTAATGTCAACATGTAGATGAAATGGGTTAGTCTATAAAAAGAAAGTGCCTACTTCAGTGCCCAGCACATAGTAGAATATTAACCATCATTACTTCCCTCACAGTATCTCTGGAATATATCATCACTTTTCTACTGATACCAACAAGTCAGATGATATAGTTCCTGTATTATTATAGTAGATTATGCATGCTTTCCTTGTGCCTCTTTTGTTTCTAATTTCTAATTATTTCTGACAAAATAGAACTGAGGTCTGGCCAGCACCCAACTTACAAGACTCTAGTTCATGTCTTTGCCACAGGACTAAGTGGATGCTTCAGCCTAGTATTCAAGGAGCCCTTTCCCATTCCACACTCAGCTGATCTCCCAACACTGTCTTGTGTTACAGTCCCAACTATCATGTTTACTTGTTGCTACAAAATGCATCTTTCAACTTTCTGCTTCTGTGCTCTTGCTCATACCCTTACACACCTGAATCTTGTTATCACTACCCAACTCTTACACATTTTTTTCAAAGTTCAACTTAATTTTTTTCATCACAATGAAGCTTTCCATTGTTAGGCTATAGATACAAATGGTAGGATTTGTTATTTCTAAATCCCCATCCTGAAACCCTGAATTCCCTTGTATTATAATTGTCTATCTCACTTACCTTAGCATAGGTCAGGGTCTCCATGCACATTGGTGTTTATTCAACAGCATCTTTCAGAGATCCCAGATGTACTTGGTACAGGATTAATGAATGTCAAATGAATAAGTACTCAGAATATAGAGTTTCTCCTTTGTTCTTAATCTCCTCTCTTTTCCAAAATTATTTTTAATTTTGTGCTTTCGCTATGTCATTTTTTAAATTTTTTCCTTTGTCTTCTCCAGACACACTAGCACATAAAGCCTTTGCATTTCCAGTCATCCTGCCACTGTCTAAACTGGCATGTTCATATGGACTCTTAAGGTCGTCTTGCATCCTGCAGCAGCACTGGAGGGGATAACAACTCACCTATTGAGAACAGATATAGGAGCTTTTGAAAGGAAAAGATGAGTTATTTTAAAGCATCTTATGAACTGGAAAAGCTTTACAAAGGCCAGATGTGATCTATATTATAAATATTTCTCTAATAAGCATGCCTTAGTGTAGGAAAGGTTTTTTTTTAAAAAAAAAAAAAAGTTGGGCATTGTGGTGCATGCCTGTAATCTCAGCATTATGCAGACTTGGGGAGGGAGGAGTTCAAGACCACCTTGGTTGGGCTAGACATAAGACTCCATCTGAAAGAGAGAAAAGGATAGAAGGAAGGAGAGAGGGAAAAACAGAGATGGGAATCCTAATAAGCTCTATCTTATTTGTTGAATTTAAACAAAATGCACATCACATTGAAGAATTGTTAGAAATACAGTTCTACCTTTCTCTTGTTTATCAAATCACAATTCTCTTTTTCAGTACTCATATTTCCTTTCTTCTTCTGTACATTGTGACTTTCCCTTGGGATATATGGAGAAACATCTCTTTACCCTAGATAGGTCCCCAATAGACCAAAGAAGTGGTTCCAGCTATGTCCAGCTTGATGAAACAATGACTTATTGGATCACTAACAGGAGCATAGGTGAGTGACTAAGGTAGCTAGCTGCATTATCAAAAAGTGCCAGCCCAGCATGGGCAACTTCTCAGGAAAACTACTTCAGCACCGTCCTACAGCCTTCTACTTCCTAAATATTCTAGCACCCTACAAGTCATGTGAACGTGGAAGGGTTACAGCAGCTGGGGCAGGCAGATGATAGTTAGACTCTCACGTGACAGTACGATGGCCCTCCTTCCTTCTAAGAGGAAACATCTGCCGCAGAATTTAAGTAGAAAGAGCAAGCGTCTCCTCCTTGTGAAGGTTGCTTGCTGGTAATCACAGCACTGGTGTGATGAAAGGTGGTGGTGGTGATGTCCATTCCAGGAGAAATGGCTGTTCACCTACATTTATAGGGCAAGCAGAGGATTTCCTTAAGATATCCTCTGGAATGTTGCATTTAAAACCAGTTTCTTAAGTCAGAAAGCAAGACTTATTTTTAACAACTGACAGGAAGACTCTTAATAGTTCCTAAACGTTCTTGAAATAGCACTAAAAATAAATCAACTTTATCCTACACTTCCGATATCAAGATAATGCAGAGTCTTTGACCATTTAGATTTTCTGCATTGATATTTTTGAGTCTGAAATCCTAACCATAAGATATTATTTGTGGTAAAGCTATTCAGTTATAGAAAGGGCATTTCTGACTTAGTCTGATGCCTAAATCCACTTTGCCCTATATGATGTAGTTTCATTAATTAGAACTGAATCAGTGGACAGAAGATGGCTTAAAACTTAAAATCACATTCTTTAACATCCCAGTACTGTGGGGGATCATTTGATCTTTATTTTACTGTTGGTGGAAACAGGTCAGGCAAATCAACCTTTACTCCATTGTTTCCAGTGGGAGGCTGACTATGGGAGGCCTCCAGTGAGATTGAGTAGCAGCCTGGTAGTGTGGGCCATCTAGCCTTGGTTGGGTATCTTTTCTCTGTTGGTAGGATGGAGCTGGGAGGGAGGGAAGGAGAGGAAGAACAGGAAGGAAGGGGGGAGGGAGGGGAGGGGAGGAAAAGGAAGGGAAAATTGTTCTTTATGCACATCCTCCCTGAATTCTCCCAAACATGAGCGGATTCATAGCCCCATGAGTTTTCTTTCCCATGAGGGAAGAATTCATTGTTCTAAGTCTTGCTATCGTGGTGATAAACACCAAGTGGCTCATTTGTGCCTTTGCATCCCCACCCCTCCTCAACTTCCTGCTCTTCATCAGACTGCCAACAATTGCTCCTCTTCCTTACTACGACCTCTCCTCCTAAGCAAACCTGCTTAGGACAGACAGAAAAATCTTCACTCCTTCCTTCTGACCTTTTGATTCCTCCTGCTTGTTTGGAGTTTTGAGTTAAATTTTTCAAGTTAATATTTAACCTATGAGAAAACTGTTTACAAAATTGCTAGTTGACAGAGATTGCTCTCAACTCCAGATTAATATGGTTAAAGTTTAACACAGTGAAGCAGGAAATATTATTTTTGGTTTAACACACCAAAATAATAATAAATACATACATACATATATAATTAAAATGTTAACTTCGGGAATTTTGCTGGTATGTTCTCATGGCCCAAAATTGAATATTTGTTTTAGTCTAGATAAAAGAAAAAACTTTGTTAAAGGCCTGTGAACCTGACTCTACAGCAGAATCCAAGCAGAAAAGGGGGCCAGAATCTCCTGTACAGCATGGGACATGCAAATGACTGTGACCTCCTCCTCTTTGTCCTCCCTGTCCCCACTCTTCTCTTCTTAAAAAATAACCTTTATGCAAGGTACAGTGTTGCACGTATTTAATCTCAGAACTTAGGAGACAGAGGCAGGTAGATCTCTGAGTGTGAGACTAGCCTGGTCTCCAGAGTAAGTTCCAAAATAGCCAGGGCTACACAGAGAAACTCTGTCTCTAAAAACCAAAAGAGAAAAAAGTAACCTTAATTCATTTTCTTGGCATATCTCATGTAATGGAAGATTTTGGGGTTCTTTTCGATATCATATTTGGATAATGTTTGGCTTTGGTTAGACTTGGGCTATTTTGTGGTACTTTATCATGCTAGTGACCAGATGTGTTGCTAACATTTTTAAGTGGAACGTCTCTTCTCCTGCACCACCAATAACCATAAGCTATACTGCCAGCAGAAGACAGGCTAGCACGGGAGAATGTTGAAGTCTTCATGTTTTTTTCACCGACTCTAAAATTCAGTCTCGCACTAAAAACATACTAAGGTTATTTAGGCTTGGGAATGGTTTTCATCTTCACTTCTTGTCATGTATCCCTCGAGGAACAATTTCTAGAAGAACCTGAGTAGAATAATTAATTGAATCAGGTATACCTATGAAGGAGTACATGTGTGTTTCAAGTTCAGTGTGGAGATCTCTGTGAAATCTTGTCATGAAGACACTCTGTCTTCACTGTGTTTTGACACAGTAACTGGGGTGGAATTAAAATACCTGTTTGGGGCATATATAAAATGTATCTTTGGGAAATTTATAGATAGAGCATGACTCGTTGATATTTTGAAGTTGGTAATAAATTTTATCATGAGATGTGATATGTAACTCATAAGCCTCAAGTTTAACCCAGATTTGGATTTTTTAGACTTTTCTATTTCAGCCTGCATTTGAAAGTCATAAAGTCAAACATTTAATACCCAGATATCTCAGAGGTACCTTCTCATAATTCATTGTTTGGCCAAATGTGCTATGATTATCTCAGTATGTAACTTGAGAATGAACTGAGAGCAGCAGGCTTTAAATGTGATGAGGTTTCAATGGATTCTATATGCCAAATAAGGTGATAAGGAAAACTGGAACTCGGGCATCCCAGAAGATATCCACGGTGCTTCAAGAAAGGGGAAATTGTTAACCTTGTCACATTGCTGCTGGGAAACTGAGTGAGATGAGAATAAAAATGTGACCAGAGGCGTTGACAGGAGTGAATGTGGTGGAGTGGATAAATGGCTGATTGGAACAGTTTGGGGAAAGGCCAGAAGTGAAGATATGTGTATAGTAAATACAGATAATTATTTACGTTTTTCTATAAAACAAACAATGAAAGTGAAAAGTAACTAGAAAGAGACATGGAATAAAGAGATTTCATATGAAGAAACCTAAAGCATGGTGGCTTTCTGTAGTTTATTTTAAGGGAGGCGGTTGTTTGTTTTGATTTTGCATCATTTCGTATTTTGTATTTTTTTGTTGGTTTTTTTGTTGTTGTTGTTGGTGGTGGTGGTGGTTTTTCAAGACAGGGTTTCTCTGTGTAGCTTTGTGCCTTTCCTGGAACTCAATCTGTAGCCCAGGCTGGACTCGAACTCACAGAGATTTGCCTGCCTCTGCCTCCCGAGTGCTGGGATTTAAGGCTTGCGCCAACACCACCCTGCTGTATTTTGTGTTTGTTTAAACCTTCTTTACCAGTTGAAACACATGAACAAGGATCAATACCTTCAATCTGAAGTAGAAAAACATATAGAAGAGTCAAAATCAAGATAGTAAAATGTAAACGCTAACCACTAAGATTGAACAACTCTTAGCCTAGTTCAAACTCTTCCGTCTCCCATGAACTTGACTAGGAAGTACATCAGCCAGTCTGTTCCTAGAGCTGGTAACAGGAGTGTACCTCAGCAGAGGTAAGCACAACCCATGTTTTCAGAGTATGGGTGGAAGTTTCTTCTCACCACACACTACACTCCATCCACTTCCCCTGTAGCCTTTGTGTTTCTAATTCCACCTAAAACAGAACCAGGTTCACAAGAGTTGGGAGTCTGTAGTAAGTGAAAAAACAACAGTCCAACACCAAAACCTTTTACCAGACTGGAACAATTGCATTTCAGGTTCATTTCAGCCTGTGGGAAACCGGTATTTTAATCATAGTGGCTGATGTTAGTGGTGGAAACTCCTTCATAATATCTTGTCGTTGGGTTTACAAGCTTTTAAAAGCAGAGAATGGAAAGAGAAGATCAAAAAAAGATAGACGGGGAAATGGGGAAATGGGAAGTGAGAGAAACGACGGCAGGCGCAGAGGGCACAAGTGTTGCTTCATGTGGGCCCTGCAGAGCAGAAATTATTGTGTTTCTAACTCTATTGATTTTTTTCAGCAGCTGATATTTCAATCTGGGTGCAGTGTGTCTGTGAGTCTACGCACACTGTCAAGAAGAAATATGATAGTGTCTTAAAAGATTAATAATATCGCTGGTCCTCTGGAGGCCTGTCTTAATTCACTGGCCTGTTCCCTGGCATGTACTGTAATTTATCTAGTCTGATTTGAATAGCAAATGGCAATCGGCTGCCATTAGGGAAATGGGCATCATTCTTATTGATCCAGCATGGGCTGGATTTTATTTAAGGAGAACTGCAAAATGTTATTACCTTCAGGAAAAAAAGTCTGAAAAGGGAGCTTTCCGTGAGTGTTTTGGAAATGTTCTACCTTAAAAGGAGAGCTTGGATTGTGGATTTAGGAGAATAGACAAAGATTGTATGAAATGGGACATGGACAAGCAGTTTTCAACATAATTGTTCACCATCCAGAAAGAGTTCTCTGATTACTGAAGGGAGGCCACTGGTCTCAGCGATGAGAATGCCATAGAGATGCCCAGATCTTAGCTGCTTCATTGTTTAACTCTATGTGAAGTCCCTAATTCATCAGAATGTCAGTCTGTAAAATGGACCAGAAACATCCACTGATGATATATAAGGTTTGTTTAGTGTCCTGGAAAACTTAAAGGATACTATGATATAAAAGGAAGAAAGAGCTCCTATTTAACACTGGTGGGTTCAGTATTTCAGTATTTATTACAGCTTTAGAAGAGACAGATCACGTGCTGTATGGAACAACCCACACTAGCCTCCAATTCTCATTAGCTCTAATGTGCATCCCTCAGGTTAACACTGCATGTGTTGACTTTTATGTTCACCTGTTAGTGGCAGACCTAGACCTGCAATTTTATCTTGTTTTACTGGATCCAGGAAAGCTGCCAGGATTATGGTGGCAAATGTAGGAGACAGTGAGATCTGGGTCTCTCTGCCACCGGGTGCAGGGGCTGATTGTGCTGTTCCTGTTAGAGCTTGTTGGGGATTTTCTGTGAGGGAGCCCTCACATCCCCTAGCCAGCCCACCCTTCCTTTGTAGTCAGGAGCAGGCAAAAGGTGTGTGTGACAGAGGTGGCTTGGGAAGGCTCATTGGTACTGAAATTCTTCTCCATTTCACCTCCGGTTGTTATGGAAAGAAACGATAATGTGCTACAGGAAATGGCCAAGTATAAAAGCAATAAAATAAATTGAAAATGACTTTGTTTTTTTGAGCGGCAGTAATTGCTATATGTTGTGATGTTTGCATAAGGAATTAGTTAATGTGTAGCAGAATGGCATGTGATACTTTTTATTTGCCTGATGACTATAGTCTCTGAGTGAATGACTTATTAAGGTTAATAAAGAAAAATTTGCTTGTGACTTGTAATGATCCAATTGCTAGAATTTAGCATCCCCTTATGCATTGTTGCCTAAAGGGGAGAAGAAAAAAAAAACCACACACATTAATGGCCGACTGGCTATGATTTTTTATAGTGGTGTGAGAACAAACAATGTCTTCTAAATTGTTGGTCTGTCTATCTTTCTGCCTGCCTGGGCAGGAACGTTATGGCTTTCTTAATTCTCCTGTGTGATTTATCATCCTAAATTCATTGTTTTGCATAACTCTGCTCAAAATGAAGAAATGTCATTATTTTGCAGCGAAAAAGTTGTCATTTGCATAATGCCTGCCATTAATTATTGTGAGACTAATGCAGTTGTTGATATTTTTAGGGCACAGTGGTACAGCCTGCACCTTGTATAATGTCACTCTGAAAACATTGGTAGTTAATAGGTGCCACAACATTGCACAAATGGAAAAGAAGATGATGAAGAAGAAGGGGACACAATGGAACAGGCTGCGATCTTTATTTAGCTTTTTTTTCTTCCCTGAAATGCTTAGTGAGGGAAGACTATAAAAGGAAGCGAATAGAGCAGGAAGCTGTGACATCCAAGAGAACAAAGGGATTGAAAAGCAGAGGTTTTCTATTTAGGCTGAATTAGTGTAACCTGGGTTCCAGCCAGTTTAATGGAGGAAGTCCTGTCTCCACTGTTTTGGCTTACCTGCCTAACCAAAGCCCTAAACAGAATGCAGGGTTGGGCTTTTAAAACCATCAATTAGGGTAAGAGTTTGCTCTGAAATATGTTCATCTTGTGGAAGAATTCTCTCAGCTAGGGATTTGGCCAAAGTTAAGAGGACACACCAGGGCTTCATGAAGCAGAGAGCTAAAGAATGATTTCAGGTTTCGATTAATCAGTCTTGTGTATTTCACCTCTTTCATTATTTGTACATAGGACCTGCAAAAAGCAGACAAATACGGTGGTGGTAGCAGACTAGAGGGACAATTTATTTCCTTTCTGTTCCCTGCCGCAGACCTCTCTCTTGCATCTGATTCTTTAGGGCAATGCCTACTAAGGCTTTCTATTACCTACTTCACAGGTAAATGAAAGTCAGTTATAAAAATTCGATCAGAGATGAAACTCATTACCCTGAGTCTGGGAGGCATAAATATTACAAGTGTAGCTAACTGTTGATCTTTTTAGTCATGGGAACTTAAGAAAAAACAGACATACATCAAATAGAATTTTTTCCTAATTTCACTGTTTCATGTATATTATAAATTTAGATGTTTCTTTTTATCATTAAATTTAAAAGACATAAAAGAAATGAAACCTCAAAAGTAGACTGAGTTGCTAAGACTGACCAGAAATATTTAGGAAGAAAGTAGTGCCCTTCAAGGCTTAAAACTGGCATTCAAAACTCTCTGGAAGATGAAATATTTTTCAGGCTACATAATACAAACTCTGATGGTTATTGTGTGCTCCAAAGCCAGCTACTATTCTGGAGCTCCCAGAAAGCCAGATGTTCCTCATGAGGTGGTGGTCGGGCATAAACATCATGAGGCCTCCATTCGTTTCCTGACAAACGTCTGAGCAGAATTCAGGCTGGGGTGGCTTTGTAGATCCTGCCCTTTGTAGCGTAATTGCATGTATTTAATCATGGGATATGTAGAAAACATGTATTCTGAATTGGAAATTTTTAATTGCTCATAGTGACATCACCATCATAAATTACCACATTTGAGGTTATAAAAAAATAGATGAGTCCATGTGTCAATTGAGTACAGTCTGCAATGCTAGTCTCACTTTTTCCTATCTTCTGAAGTAAAGGAAATTGTCCTAACACCCTCAAATTATGTCCTTGATTATAATAAAATCAATATAAACATGCACTCCTAAAACCCAACTAAGAAGTCTAAATGCAGGACAAATCAAAGAAACTGAAAAGAAAGGGAATTTATGTGCTGTGTGGTATACTAGGATAACTGAGGCTGATTAGGTCTTAATCTTCTGGCATTTCTAACCAGGTACTGCTGAGATGTCTACCATGTATTCTAGATATATAGAGAACATATATAAAAAGAGCACATATATCTAAGAACTGAATTATCAAGCTAAACCATGATAAATGTGGTCACCTTGTCTGAAGCCTCGCAATTTTTTATCTCAAGCAAACCAAAGCTGTTGGTTTCCCTAACTATGATGGATACTCAGAAGGCATATTGACTTAATAGTTACATTTTATGTTTTGTCATGTCTGCTATTGCTTCTATATTTGAAAATCCTTCCATAGTTAGTGAACAAGCTGCTTTTAGGACCCACTTTTCGTGACATCCATTTGCTAGACTATTTTACCTTACTCTGAGAGGGTTTGGGTAAAGAGAGAGAGATTTTTATGCATTGAGTATCTATCACTTCAAAAAACAATACTCCTAAAGATAGCAGCATCATAGTAAATATAGCATCAGCTCTGATCCCTAGTGTTCATGAAGCAACTTCAGAACTTGTCTTACATAGAAACAGGGTAGGAATCCATATGTTAATTGGCATTATTCTAATTATCTAATATCTGAAAATGATGTTAGACTTCCATTCTCTAATATGCACTGATTGCTGCCAGGTCTTCTAATTTACCTTTCTTTAGAGTTTTTTTCTCCACTTATAGCCAGACACCTGTATGAAGAACTACAGATGCAAGATGTATCAAGCTGTACTATTAATTGTATGTACAGTTGCACATAGCTGCAATCTAATCTGTGGCAGAAAACTGCAAGAATGAATTCTGTATAATATCTTTCTAGTTGAGCATTTGTTTTAGCAGTGAGATCACTTAACACTGTCATAAATCTTAGACATAGAACATCACTTAAAACTGTCTCATAGATCAGCTTGTTTGTGTTTACTGAATATTTATTGAGGTGCTACCCTGCTCAATGGTGTTCTAAATAAGTAGATACAAAGATGAACTTTAGACATTGCTTTTACAAAGTAAATGTTACACAAGGATACTTCATCCCCACTCCAAATTACCAGTTCTCTGAGCCTAAGATCCTGTCATGCTGGGGAAACATCTCAGTCACAAGCCAGGTAGAGACAATACCTTTATCCAGCTGTCTAGTTTGACTTTACTCTTCTAACAACTGCATTATAGGACCTTAGCTGCAGTGTGTAGGTGTTTTCCCAGACTGTCCTGAGCAGTCAGGTGGAAAGAACAGAGGCCACCAGGACTTTTCAGAGTTTCACTGCACTATGAAGCATAAATGTTTTCTATTTAAAGTTTCTATGACTGAGATGGGATTTGTAAGTACTGGAACACTTCGTTCCTCACTTGCCCATTCCATCATTTAGTAGGCATCAATCACCTGGACTGTTTCAGACGGTGTTCTGGCTATTGGGAGTACAGTAAGAAACTGAAGATACCTACCCTCCGTGAAGCTTATCTTGTGGTAAAAGGAGAGACAGACAACAAGTAAACAGAAAAAAAAAATATTTTAAATAATAAGATTTATGGAGAAAATAATGAAGTGTAAGTTAATAGATATGTAGGAGAGGCCTCATTGAAAAAGATACAGTTTGAAAAATATTTAAATAATGAGAAGCTCAGCATATGGTGACCAGGGGAAAGAATATTTTAGTCAGAGGAAAGGGGTACTGTGAATACCTTGAAGCAAAAACAATTTAAATATTCCAAGGAGAGCAAGAAGTAATGAGTAGTTTATTTGAAATGAGAGTGACCATGTACATAGGGACTAGATCACAAAGGTCATGCTAGAGACTGACAAGTAGTCATCAAGGACTTTTTTATGGGTCTTGTATTCTTGTGTGGGGGTTAAAAGAGGTCTGACTACTCTGTGAACAATTATCAGGGAAATCATGGAGAGGAAGAGTGAGGAGAGGCTATAATGGTAGCTCAGGAATGTGATGGCAACACCTTGAAAGGAATTGGGAGAGTGCAGGCTAGTTTTATGGCAACTTGACATAGATTAGAGTCATTTGTGAGAGGGGTGCCTCAGTTGAGAAAATGCGTCTATAAGATCAGGCTCCAGGCAAGCCTGTGGAGCATTTTCTTAAGTGATTGATGTGGGAGGGCCCAGTTCATTGTGGATGGAGCCACATCTGAACTGTTAGTCCTGGTTCTATAAGAAAGCAGACTGAGCAAGCCAGGGAGAGCAAGCCAGTATGCAGCACCCCATGGCCTCTACATCAGCTCCTGCCTCCAGGTTCCTACCCTGCTTGAGTTCCTGTCCTGACTTCCTTTGATGATGAACTATGATATACGAGCATAAGCCAAATAAATCTTTTCCTCCCCGGGTTGCTATGGTCATGATGTTTCATCACAGCAATAGTAACCCTAACTAAGACAGAGAGTAAGTAACTCAGTTCTACTAACTTGATACTAACTTGATAGAGAAAGAGATGGCAAGTGCAGTGAGTGCCCGATATTTTACCTAAGCCACTGGAGAAATATCATTAACTTTGGGGAGTTGGAAGCCATAGGGTTGTGGAGGAATGAGCAAATCTGAGGGAAGAAAAAAATGGATTTAATTGGGGACATGTTGACTTTGAGATTCTCATACAAGTGAAGGGATGTTGTAGGTGGTTGGATACATAACACAGGGCTAAGAGAAAAGGTTAGGTCAAGACTTTAAACTATTTCTACGTATATATTTTCTTTATAAGACTACAAGAAGTAAGGGATGATCTCTAAACAGTTTTTGAAGATAAATATTCATATCTTATATGATTCCAAGTGCTAATTTCATTTTGCTATTCTTCAAAAGTCTGACATTTGTGTAGAGTATAGTGGCAAACCAATATGAATGCTTACTGAAGACACATGCAGTTTCCAATCATACTGAGGTATATGACAAACACCAGTTAATGTCTGCATTAAAATATGGAGTAGAGGAGGAGAGCAAATATTCTTTATTCTTTTATTCTTTTTTGGAAGGGTTTTTTTTTTTTTTTTTTTTTTTTTTTTTTGGTTTTTCGAGACAGGGTTTCTCTGTGTAGCTTTGCGCCTTTCCTGGAACTCACTTGGTAGCCCAGGCTGGCCTCGAATTCACAGAGATCCACCTGCCTCTGCCTCCCGAGTGGTAGGATTAAAGGCGTGCGCCACCACTGCCTGGCGGAAGGTATTTTTTAAGTAAGGAAATCTGTGACTTACAAGGGAATTGAAACTTGAAACTTAGGCCCACTTTCCGAAGTACAGAGGATTTAAGTGGGTAGGAAGGGACAGGCAGGACATCCAGGATAAGAGAAGTCACAGGAAGATGTGTACAGCTAGAAGCTAGCTTTCCCTGTGTGAGAGACCAAGGATGGAGCACAAGAGACCAGCCTAGCATGAAGAGAATTTGTTTTCATGGTTTAGGGGAGATGAGTGTATGAAGACTAACTCGAGCTAAGAAGCATGAACCTTCCTAATAGGTTTTTTTTTTTTTTTTTTTTTTTTTTTTTTTTTTTTTTTTTTTGTCCTCGCCTCTACTGGACTTCACTGTTGGTTGTGGAGCTTAGAATGTAGAGGTCTGCATATTACTGGAGATTTTGGTTATAAGCCTTAGAATTGACTGGAATTCTTACTTCTCTATAGGGGCCTATTTCAGAACATTCTTCCTTCATAAAGCTGTGGTATTAACAAGAGGTACTATTTCTACATGGGTTGTGGATGTTGTGTTAAATAGAATAGTTTCTTCTTGCAGCATCAGTTCATCGCTATTTATTGAAACTATTAAGTATCATGACTCAGCCTTTGCTCATGTACCTACCTAATTTTTCTTTTATTACTAACATACTTTATTCTTTTCCTGTCTTATTATCTGGGAGCAACTGTGACTCCTCCATTTTCTTTCTGCTCTATGAGCCCTTGCAAGTCATGTGTGGCTGGATGTGGGCATATGGGTAAGAGCCACCAGAGGATGGTGACTCTTTAAAGGAATTACAGGCATAAGAGATAGCATGAATAACACTTCATTTATTGCATTGAACTAAACTCCTCCTTATGTCACCAAACCTACACTGATTCTTCCTGAAGGACTGGTCCTCTATGCTTTGTTTATTCTCTGCAGCATCAGCATCTGATAAGTGGGCATATCAATAATAAGCAATTTGTAAATCACAAAGAGTAAAAGTATCGAGTTGTGTGTCAAATTAATATAATATCATGGCATTAATTCACACTAGGGAGCCTGTATTTAAAGCAAATTTAGGACCAAACCTTTGAACAAAGAGGCTCAGAATCCCTATCCTTAACCTCACCCTTAACTAATAGTACATTGCTAATTTTTCTATGAAGGAGCCTAGGATTAAAATCACTCAGCTATTAAAGTCTTGTTTATTTAAGGGATAGAGTGTCTATTTCAACCCATTTCTCCAACACTTAGTGTTTTAGAACATGACACTCTTTAGAAGGCTCGGAGAAAGAGCACTCCTACACTATTGCAGTTACTTCATAACTTGAGAAGGAAGGCTTGGATACATTTACCAATACTTACGAAGCAATATTTTAATAATTATAAGCAATATTTTACCATAGAATGAATATACAATGAGTGTGGGAAATTTCAAAAGAAATAAAAATCACTCACAGTTCCTTCAAATAGAAACAACAAGGTATGCTTCCTGTTGATTCCATTTTTTTAGATATACTTCTCAAACATTTAAATCAATAGAATTTAACTGAGGAATACGTATTGATACAAGAAATTTCCTTTTATATGTTATTGGGTTGTGTTTTTTTCATTTGTTTTTTTTTCCATGTCACTAAGTAGTATCCAAATATTTTTAATATTTCCATGGCATGCCAGTAAATGGATATATTATCATTTATTTAATCAACACTCTATTGTCAGATAAGGTTTCCCATTCTTCACATTCATAAGTAGTATGATAAACCTTCTCGCTTCCAAATTTGTATGTAGATTTTTGATTACTTCTTTTAGATCATAGACACACACTTTCTGGGATAACAGCATTCATACCCTTTTAAGTTTTTGACACATATTGCTAAGATGCTTGCCAGAATACTGGGCAATTGCATTCTTTCTGTGGTAACTTGCTACGAATTCCTTGCCAAGGGGACGTTCAAGCCATGCAGTTCCTCTTTTCTGAGTCCTGTCTCTTCTATGGTCATAGCAAACCTATTTCCTCCTGTGTCAGGTCTATACTCAGAGCAACCAAATCATATCTATAGTCATTGGTGCTGCAAATAAGACAATGTAAGTAATATAAATTGACAGTAAGATTACTGTGGATTCCTTTCGTCTGCCAGTGCTGGACAAGCATTGTCCATCCTGGATAACAGGCTAGAGCTAATAAAGAAAAGCATTCTCATTTTTTTTATTCAGATCGCACACAGTGTTCTAGGCACTGAAGTGCACTTGCTTGAGACATGAGGCCTCCCCTTCGAGAACCTACAACCCTATGTACCATGATTCACTAGGCATAATAAGAATTTGGACTTCCAGGATTGTGCCATATGGTAAAGGTACTTAAACTGTATTCTGCAGACTGCAGGACACCTGTGATCTGTGCATTCAGGTGGGTGGTAAGAATGTCTTGATATTCATGGAATCTGAAAAAAGAAGAACTGTGAATATACTTAAAAGAACCCTAGAATACTACAGAATGCTCAAAGGATGGGACAGGAGTAAATGGAGACAGGTTATAAATTAGAAATAGCCAGTGTTACTGAAGGAGAAAAGTCTACTTGTTTCCATGTCTCCCACTGGGTCCGGTCCAGAGCATCTGTGCAGCTCCTAGGATGTAAGGTTCTTCACATGGTAGCTTAGTGTTCCTGAGGTTTTCAACCACACAGGGAAAGAGCACAATGCGGGTATGCAGACCATTTTCTTGTGAGGACAATGGGGGAATATTTGGAATCGGGCCTCTTGTGAAAAATGAGAAAGGTTGCTATGGACCTAGGACCTCCTGCAGTGTCAGAGCAGTGCAGTGCAGCTTGTCATTCTGCCAAGGGGCCCAATGGGGAATGGGAGCTGCCTGCCTGAGAGTTAAAGAAGTAAGAGTGCTCGTTCTACTGCTTGGACCAAAAAGCTGTCTGCCATAGACTCGGTCAGCTAAAACGGCCAGAGTTAGCAGAACTGTTGTAGCAGCTACAAAATTTCCAGTAGTCCTTCTGAAAATAAATGACATATAGTGAACATGTAAACAAGCTATTTAATAACATTTTAATGCTTGATTCTGATCTCTTAATTAAAATGTGCATAAAAGAAAACAATGGCGGAACATCTGTGTGTGTTATTGGGATAGCAGGATTTATGTTGCACCCGGGCTTTTTTGTTCACTTCTCAGTGTGTGAATGTAGGAGGGTTTTCACTTTGAGGCAGTTACCAACTGAGCCCCACAGGGTCTGTGTTTCCAGCTATCTTCTCTGGGTAGTGGTTGTGTCTTCCATTTCCTCACATGAAATGCTATATAGCTTGTTCTCTGCCTAAATTAAACTGCTCTCATCACTTGATCTGAATACCACCCTTCACCCCACCCCTCTAACCTGAAACCCTGACCTAACCCTGACTCACCCTCATTATCTCAGGAGAAGTACACAACATTACCTAATGTTTGGAGCCTCCATGGATAATCTTAGAGAGCTCTGGGGAAAGCATAACCCTTTGTGACTATGACCTTGCAGCAATTATTACTCTGCTGGACACTGGGAATTAAATGTCAGAACACAGAAATTCTACTTATCCTGATTATGATTTTTTTCATAATCATCATCATCACCACCATCATTATTGTTATTGATGTTAAGGATGTGTCTCAGAGCTTTATTTTTCCCTATTGTTAAATGAAAGTACCAGCAATTACAAAAAACAGGGGCATTTTAAATACCTTAGATCTTCCACTGAAAATGTGACATTATGAAATGCTTTTATTTCTGTCTTTACTCAGATTCTGTCTAATCACCAAAAAGTTAATCTTTCATTAAACAACTGCAAAATGTTACTTCATATCTCCTGTTATTCCCAAGAGAGCTCCATGTCATTTATTCAATAGAAAGTCATATCCAAATGTCCTTCTTAAACACATAACAATTAGTACTTAGTGTTCCACCTCATGAGGGGGACAGTGTGCTGGGATTGTCTGTAACCTAACACTCTTTCTACAAACAGAGCTCATAGTTAGGGAGCCAGATCCAGAGATTCAAATTGAATCTGAGATTCAAATTGAAATCTAGCTTTCTCTTTCAAGGCATAATCTTCCTATATTAAGCCCTATATGTATGTAGTTGTTCCATATTTTATAGACAGGGGTTGTATGCTCTGAAAGAGTCAAGTAAAATGTACCATTTTGTCAAGTGTCTAAAACTTGTCTTGATACTTTGGATTTAATTCACAAATACAGAGCTATTATCAATATGACACATAGGAAGAACTTCATGTATGGATTACAGTAACTTCTGAGTGTTAGCTTATGGATGTAGTGTGCTCCAAGAAGTCTCACCCCACATGAAACCTCCCCATACAGAGTTCTGTGTCAGCAGCAAAAGTGTGAAAATCCTGTTTGGGGATAGCTCAAAACAGGCTAATCTCTGAAGACACTTAGATAAACTTGCCTACAATATACAGGCATCACGTTGTTTCTGTCTATCCTTAGTTCTTGTGAGTGGGGCAAAATACAATTTGGGAGAATTACTTTGTCCTTTTAATGGAGATGTGTTTTACAGCTGCTCTTCCAACAGATGCAGAAGAGGCAGACTTTGGTTCTCTGTTCCTCCTGCCTTTTTCCATCAGCTTACACGGTTTTCTGTCTGAGTCAGTGTTGTCAGATTGCTGTGATCATTTGATGAAAAAGACACAAAGATTGTTTAGATTGTAAACTGCATAAGAATTCCCTTGGCCAGGCGGTAGTGGCACATGCCTTTGATCCTAGCACTTGGGAGGCAGAGGCAGTCAGATTTCTGTGAGTTCTAGACCAGCCTGATCTACAAAGCAAGTTCCAGGACAGGCTTCATAGCTACACAGAGAACCCAGTCTCAGAAAAAGAGAGAGAGAGAGAGAGAGAGAGAGAGAGAGAGAGAGAGAGAGAGAGAGAGAGAGAGAGAGAGAGAGAAAAGAATACCCTTTGAGACAGGACAGTTCTTTGGCCTGAATTTTGAATACTTCAGTTCTGTAGATGAGGGTGTGGACTTGACTACAGACTGGACATATGGACTTTATACATCCTTCCTTCCTCCCCTTTATTTTGTTCTCTGAAGAAAAAAAAAAAACCTTCTGCCTTCAGCTCATTGTGTCTTCTAAAACAATTATTAGATTTATATGATCACTAGGCTGTATTGGTGGGACTGGGTTGGCAGTGAGGTGATAAACAGTGTAGAGTAAAAAGCTATCTTGGTCTGCTGTGAAAACATGGGACTTGAGAATCATAGGTGCTCGGCCCTTCTGACTACTAGCCGCAGTTCATTGTTTGGGTTTCAGAGACCAAGACCTTTTAATCTGTAAAATGAAAAGTAACCATAATATCTATTTTATAGAGGTAGTGTATGGATTAAATGAAATAATACATGTAAAATATTTAGAGCAATGAGGGTTGCTTATACTTTATTTGGTAAAGAACGGAAATGGGGTAGAGAGATAGACCAATGGTTAAGAACTCTCATTACTCTTCCAGAAAACCTGAGTTCAGTTCAAAGCATCCACATCAGACAGCTCACAACTCCCTATAACTCCAGCGCCAAGGGATCCAGCATTTTGTTCTGGCCTCCGTGGACACCCACACTCGTATACATACATATACATACATGTAAACATAATTTAAAATAAAATATATCTTTAAAAGAAGACAGAAGGAAAGGGTGGCAAAGAGGATAATGATACTAACCTTGAATAGAAGTTTCATTACTTCAGTTCAGTACAGTGCAAAGGCTCTCTGACTAGAAGGAAAGTTAACACTGGGCTGGCTTCTCACTCCACCTTTGACTCTCAACAACTCCCAGCTGTCACTCACATAATACCTGTTTGCCCATCTCTAAAATGAGTGAGAAGGAATGCATGGTCTCTATTTGTCTAGGTGGATTTGACCTCAGAGATATTTCTCCTCAGGATGGTCAGTGGCATGCCTTAGAGCAGTGTTTAGTCTCAAAGGCCAACAGCCAAGTGTGGCAGACAGTTCTGGCGTCAAGCTGTGCTTCCCCTGAGCGACTGTATTCACATGTATGCTTTTGCTCTTTGTATATTTGTCACGTGTCCGACTATTGATGCACCTACATGGCTGCTGAAGGAAGTACACTAGAATACATTCTTGTGGTATGTGTGTTTATATTTAACACACACACACACACACACATATATATATATATACAGTATGTGTGTATATATATAAATATATGTCTGTGTGTATGAGAAACAGATGCACTGTAGGCAGATAAAGCAGATAAATATAGATCCAAATAGAAGCATAAGCATATAAATATAGACGTTATATAGCGTGAAAGCAAGCAGATCAGCACCATTTCATTACTGCTTCAAGTCTTTGTAATCAAGAGTTGAAAATCAGTTAACTAACATTGAAATTTTTGACTGAATGACACTGACAGATCAGAGGGCACAGTGTAAGGTAAGAAAATAACCTTTCTTTCAACTCTGAGGAGAAATTAGCAGGAAGCTTTTATTACTTTTAATTAATTGATTTATGAAAGTTTTTAGATAGTAGGCAGTGTGGTATTTTTAATAGTACAAATATGCCACTTCTCCTACCAAAGAATAAAAAATAAGTATGAAGAGAAACCTGCTCTAATTTTAAAAGATTTCAAGGGGTGAAACCTGGGCCTCTTCTGTCCACAGGCTATCACTTTCCCTTGTTCCTGAGGTTAGGCAGGGAGGTGGATTTCACGCTCCATTATTTTCCCCAAGCCCCTCTGAAGGCTTTAGAAAATGCTCCCAACGGAGATGTTTGAAGCACAAGGCCGGAGTCACCATTGTTAAGTTAGAGTCGTGGGGATGCTTGCAGTTGTGTTCAGTGAGTGTGTTGTGAGAGTAAAAATGGCCTTCCATCTGTTACTTTCATATCACTGTCTGTTCTCACCAGTCAAAATAATTGTTTGTGAGTTTTTGCTCTGTTTTACTTTGTTTTTATGAGGAGGATGTTGTAAGTTATTTTCAGCTGGTTCAAGTTAACTGAGTACTTTACTTTTTACTGTCACAAGTTATACCTTGGTCATGTGTTTAAATATGATTTTAAAAAGCAGTATCTCCATTTTTCCATAAACCACATCTATTTCCCTCAGAGATCTCATCTCTTCCCCAGATTCGTTGCACAAGCAATTAGAAAAGCTAAAATCTGGAGTCCTCTGACACGTGCAGATCCACAGGCCACTTGGTCAGTGTCCCCAAGCTGTCCTAGTGGTGGTGGTGCTGCACCCCCACTGTCTGCTCTACCGTGGCTTTTCCTGATGGGGTTGGTGCACCGGGGAAGGGAGAATGATCCAGCTTTCTCCTTCTGCTACTCCCAAATAAGGATTAATGTTCCTTCTCTTTTCCTCCCAATCTGATGTTACATGTGAGAGAGACTATCAGCGAAGAGAAGACACAGTACAACTGAAAAATGAATAATGCTGCCTAAAGAGCTGTTCCTCCTTTATGTCTGTTTGGTTGCACCTATTTTGTGATTAAGTTCTTCATCTAATTATGATTTTAGAAAATTTTTCCTAAAATGTATCCAAAGGTCTTGAGAAACACCCTCCCACACACACACACACACACACACACACAAATTCATGTAAGTTTAAGCCCCCAAATTCTACATTGTGGGAATAAAATGGAATATACTTTCCATTTCATACATAATTTTAAAGAATGCTTTATATTAAAATGTAAACATAAACTCTACAGTGCTTCAGATTGCAGTCTTTTAAAATGTTTCTCTTGGTTACTTGATAAGCTGTAATGTTATCTTAAAAAAGTAATTATTTGTAAAGAAAACATTGGAGCTGGAGATAAGGTTCAGTGGTTAAAAGCATGTAGTGCTCTTCCAGATGACCTGAGCTCAGTTCTTAGTGTATACATCTGGCAGTACACAACTTCTGCCATCCGTGGGCACCTGAACCCATGTTCACATACCAACACATTATCACACATGTATACACAAACTTTTTATGAGGAGGATGTTGTAAGTTATTTTCAGCTGGTTCAAGTTAACTGAGTACTTTACTTTTTACTGTCACAAGTTATACCTTGGTCATGTGTTTAAATATGATTTTAAAAAGCAGTATCTCCATTTTTCCATAAACCACAGCTATTTCCCTCAGAGATCTCATCTCTTCTCCAAATTTGTTGGAGCTTGAGAGATAGTTCAGGGGTTAAAAGCACTTACTGTTGTTGAAGAGGTCAGAAGTTTGGTTCCTGGCACTCACATGATAGCTCACAATCTTCTATAACTAATTCCAGGGATCTAACACCCTCCTTTCACGTCTGTGAGTTCCTACATCCGCATTATATACAAAAGCTCACACAGGCACTCACACATACACATAATGAAAAATAAGGAATCTTTAAATATAAAAATGAATGTTTTAAAAAAGAAATTAAAAACATAAAATATTATAGCGACATAAAAAGATGCAGTAAAGACTGGAAAAATGAGTCATTTATTAAAACAACTGCATACACAGCCATTCTAAAGCTATGTATGGCCTCTTCTGCTTAACAAGTATATTAAGATTAAAATTCTGTGGGAAACTATGAATGTATACTCTCTTATTTTCATGTTTTCTTTTCTCCTGAATTAATATATGTAAGTGTATCTTTCATTAATTATTTAATATCAGTTGTCAGAAATTTTGGCAAGAAGAAAAACAATCGTTTACATATATGGAAATGCTAATATTGTACTAATCATCTGATTGTCTATGTATTGTATTTTTAAAACTCTGGTCTAGTATAAATCCTTAATTGAAAATTTTAAGATAATAAAAATCTTGATCTGATTTACTGAATCCTAGGAAAATGTGCACTCATTTTCTAAGACGGTGGTCATTTTCCAAGTGTGCATTGGTGTGAGGGCATTTGCTTAAGCATGGATTCATTAAGACTGAGGAGTCAAACAAGAACTTACCCCTTTTGGGGGAATCATTCATTTCCCCCCTCTTACTTGGAGAATGAATGAGTTGGATTTTATCATTAACAAGAAAGAATTTTTGTTTAGATGGCTTCATATTCTGCTCATGATTCATTGTGGTGTATGTGTATGTGGTGTATGAATCCTAATTCAGGACTTTACAACTTTTTGATTACCTCTGCACCTTTAGACAGAATAATAACAACTCTATAACTAGATTGCTTGCTAATCTGTAAGACTTTGGCCTATGCTAATTCAAAGTAGGCTAATATTAAATGAAATAGCATGGATAGAGTATGTGGCATGTAGAATATATTCAGTGTATTAATTGCTTTTCTGTTGCTTCAATAAAACACCATGACCAAGGCAAGTTACAAAAGAGTTTGTTTGTCTTACGGTTCTAGAGAGTTAGAGTCCATAATTGTGGGAACAGCATGGCTGTATGTGGCAGGCATAGTGGCATAAACAGGAAGCCTAAAGCTCATATCCCAAAACACAAGCACAAAATGAAGAGGACAAACTGGTAGTAGGCAAGGATTTTTCATCTCCAAGCCCACCTTCAGTGATGTACTTCCTCCAGCCAGGCTGTGTCACCAGAATTTCTGCCAACAGTGATAGCAGCTGAAGATCAAAGTGTTCAGATATCTGAGACTATGAGGGGCATTTCTTATTCAAAACACTACACCCAGTAAATCCTAGTTTCCTTGGGCCTATTGAATTGAATGCATAACTGTGATTTTTCTCTCTATCCTTCACCATCATTATGACTTAAGAGACAGTGCTAGGAAAACAAGAGCAAGGGAATGTTTTAATTATCATTTGATGCCCACTCTGAGAGGAAATCTAAGGAAATCATCAGAAATTCTTGTTTCCTGTGATCGTAACCATAAAAAAGAGTTAGCCAACACAAGTGGGAGACCTTTCCACATAATGTTGCTGAGCTTCTGTTCACAACAACAAATGAAGAGATATACATTAAGCCTTTTCAGTTAATAGGCAACCCCTTTATTCCTCATTCATATTCCAGGTTAGCATCCTTTAGACCACAGTAGATGGTGTTCACCCTGGCTCCTGTAGATTAAGGTTGTTGGTTATGAACTACCATTATTAAGGAAACCCGTGAAAGTAGAATACTAATGCTGCTGAGATAGCTGAAGAGTTGCTGTAGTTTTCATTTTTAGGGAATAAGAAAGAAAAAGGGAATCTCCCACTGTAAGATATTTGAACTGCATTTCAGCCTAGAATTAATCATTGTAGCTGAATTATAAATCCCGTAAGAGTAAGGTTTATAATGGAAACAATGACACAATCTTAATTACAGGATTCTGGCAGCCATATCCTTAATATCCAGAGACCTCCTTCTCATGTCCAAATTTTCTTTTCAACTTCCTAGACTTCATTTGCTGTGTAACTGGAATTTCAGTGTGCAGCATCTTCCCAGCTTCTCTAGGACCTGAGAGCATTTGACCTGCATCATTAGCTGCATTGAGCTACTGCGATTTCTCTGGACCTCTTCCTCTTGTGCCATAATCAGTCTGGAGTACGTGCGTCTCTGGGATGGAGAACATAAAGGGAAAAGAAAGGCAGTCTGGTGGTGTGGGAAATCGGTACTCTGGAGATCAAGACGCTTGGCTTTCTATCTTTGATGAGAGACTTTATGGAGGCCCCAGTGTCCACATTGACAATTCCGAGGTCTAAACAGCAGTACCGTTCGAGAGGGAAGCCTGGCAGCTATAGATTACCCTTGATGCTTACTCACTTGTAGCACTTCTTAAAAATTTTAAGTATTTGCCTAAGATTTACTTATTATATATTATTAAATTATAGCTTTTTATTTATACTTTTTCTTTCTTTATAACTTCAGAGTATTTCAAAGCTTTTTAACCAAAAAATGACTTGCGTGTGAAACAGGAATAAATGAGAAGGTAGCTAAACAGAAAGTAAGAGAAAAGGAAAAATGAAGTCAGGAGAGAGAGATCAGCTAGACACAGGAGGGGGTAAGCAGGGTCTTTTCAAAGATCTAAGATATTAAGAACGGGAGTGAGAAGGAAAGTAACAGTTTAAGATAAAAAATTAAGTATAAGATAGCTTTGAGGTGAACATTTTACATAATGTAAGGATTTTGTGTCTTATAAAAGAATCCTTTGAAATCGTCCCCTATGGCATTTAAAATAAGCTTCAGTTTATACACTTTGATTTAGTCTGTGCAATAGAAAAATTACATGTGAGATTTAGATACTAGGCCCAGCTCTGTCTCAGATATATGTTCCTCTGAAAATTGAATTTCGAGCCTTCAAATCTTCACATATAAATGAAGCTGAAAGACGAGTACTCATCTGCTCTTAGGCCACGAACTAAACCTTGCAGCATACGCCATTGACACACCACGGAGGTGCTCCTTGGAAAAGTTGTTGAACTTGTTTCCGTTAAAGGGATGGCTGAAGTCACAGAGATGGTTTTGGAAGTTTTGACTGAAGTGTTCTTACCGAGTTCTAGAGAGCGGACAAGACGACAGCCCCGTGCTTCAGAAGCAGCATGGCCACCGTCCTCCAGCATGCTTTCAGTCGAGTCTTCAACTGCAGTTTTGGAGAATTGAAGCTGTAATTTCTTTCCTAAAGGTCTTATTCTCCAATTAACTGCAAGATTGCATTTCTGTCTTCCTAATCCAGAATTTATTTTTCTCATAAAACTCCTGTTTAACCAAGAAAATGAAAATCAGTATATTCTTGGTTGCCCTTCTGTTAATTTAAATTTGCATAACCTAATCAAAACTCAACCTGCTTTGCCCTTCAACAAAAAGCCGTATTCTCTCTTGTTACTAAGTGGCTACATTCTTCTCAGTATTTTTTAAAAGATGAATTATGTTGATATCCCATGACTTTTCCTTTAGAATATGTCCATGAAAATTAAAATGGACTTTTTTGTACCCAAGAGTGAATTGAAAAACTAGGCTGAAAGGACAGGTGAAAACGAAGTCAAAACTTTGCTGATGTTATCATTTTTGTAAAGGTTTTTTTTTTTTTGTAATAAATTGAAACTGAGGTCAATTGACCCTAAGCTAACTGCCTGATATTTCCTTTACATCATTATTTTGCCTGTAAATAAATGATATAGTAATATAGCCTAAGATTTTATAGAAACATTGAAATGTGTTCTTGAGGCCTTTCTGTTCTTTTCCTACAGAAATGTTTCTTCCATAATCACTTTACAGTTTCAACCAGTATTTGCTAAGCACAGAGAAGAGAAGAGGTTAGTGTATTAGGCACTAGGTATGCAACTGTGTGCTATTGCCTTTTGTCCTCAGCATTTCTGACGAAAGAAAGGCTAGAGTGGATATTCATTTGAACGTGTGAAAAGGGATGGCAGTAGGATGACCAGAGATCATCCATCTCTTCTTTTCCTCTGATAACTGTGATTTTCCTCGTCCTCACTTGAAAACATGTCTAGGAAACAAGGCCCCTGCCCATCTGTCTAACTGTGCTTAATCAAAAGAGTGTCAATTCCTTTCTTATCCTAATGTTTGATCTCAGCCTCAAGAGAGTCCACAGGTATTGGACAGTCCTGTACCTACAGGAAGAGTGAACATCATGGATACTTCTGGGTATAAACTTTGGGAGCTCATCATCTAACATGAAAACACCAAGCAATAGTGAAGGACATAAATATCCATTTTCCCTTATGCTTCAAAGTTAAATGGTCTCTGTACACACAATTTAAGGAATTATTTCAATTTATTCTGCAACTGTTGTATATAAGTTTGGGTTTTTCATCCCTTTGGCTATTTGCCTGTTATTTGGGGAGATTCTGTTAAACCAAATAACCTGTGGCATATCATCTTGCAAAGTTGTATGTGGCCTCTTCAAGGATTTTAAAAGAATTGGGCAAAACAGAAAGCATCTTTGGCCTAACAATAAGCCCGTGCATCTTTGAAAGAATATTTGCAGCAAGGAAAACAAGTGGGACAACAGCAGTAGTTATCACAGACCCCGATTCATGAATGCATCTGGAAGTGGCAAACTGCTACAGATGGAGAAGTTTTGTCGGTTTAGTGAAGCGGCTTTCAGTCATTTGAAACACTAGTACTTTCAAACATTGACATGACATGCCGGTAAACTTCGTTAGAAATAGCATTGGAATACTGGGGTTATGTTCAGGGTCACCAGCTCAAACACATTTTCCTGAGATCTGAACAATAGTTGAAAGTCAGAGCCAAAGGAAATTAGGAGAAAGGGAGGGAGGGAGAGAGGGAAGGGAAGGGAAAAGGAAAAAGGAAAAAGGAAAGAAAGATCCCTCATCCCCTCATCTCAGGCACTAGGATTGCTTCCCTAAGTATTTTCAAATACCCCTTCAGGCCCTATCTCCCTGTCCTCCCCTTTCTCTTTTTACTCCCTCCCCTTCCTGCTCTTTTCTTTTTGAATTCTTTCTGAATTCATTAGGTGCCATAGAGTAAATCAATAGTAAACGTTAACCGCCTACTCTGTACTCAGTTACGCAACATCGCGGAACTGGTCCACAGACAGAAAGGGAAAAAGCACACACAGCTTTACATTCAAGAACTCTCACAGAATTGTACTTTTCCACAGCCAAAAAGGAAGTAACAGATGGGGAAACTTACAGTTTTTTCCCCCTTTCCCAGACTGTTTAGAAAGGAGTTAGTTAACATCCATGGCCACTTCTAGTTACCCTAGGCTGCAGCAACATCCCATAATTGCCACAGCCATAACTGGCTTTAAAATCGGATTTTGTGAATTTCAGTGATAAAATGGAGTTTCCAGGTAATATGAAACTAAAATTATTCTGAGATGATTTCACTTATTTAATGAATAAAATTAGTCATAAAGTAGGAGATAAGAGAGATGGCTGTGAGCATACATGTGTTTCCACTTGCAAAGTATTCTGGTATAATATTTATGTGAAAACAACCTGGTATAATATTTATGTACAAACAATTTAGTAAACTCCCGTTTCTCTTCCTTTTTAACTCTAAGTCTCTAACCTTTTTTTCTCACTACAAAGTACATTCAAACCCCAAAGTCTCAATAAAAGCAAACATCTAGATGCTAGCACAGGACAGGATTAATTCAAACTCCCTGTAGAGTTCCTCCTCTAAATGACAGCTCTATGTATGACTCTATAGCTCCTGGAATTCTCATTTGTACCCTGGGCCACACTGCTCCCTGGAACTCCTTTAGATTCATTGCATCACCTTTCTTGAAGTCTGTAGTATATAAGAAATTCTCTCCCCCACCCTCTCTCCTGTCCCCTTTTCTCTATGCTCTCCCTTCTCTCTACTTCTCATTGTCTCTTCCCTTCCTCTTCTGTCTTCTTTTGCTTCTCCCTTCCCTCTCCTCTCTTTTCTTGCTCTTCTCTCTCTTCTCTGGTCTCGGGCCCTACTCTTTGGCGCTCTACCCCTCTTTCCCATACCTCTCTCCTTCACATTGAAGGACACTCTTTCCTAGCTTAAATGGAAACACAGTGGTATCTGTATGTGCTTCATAAGTCTTTCTTCCCTCTTGAAACATTTTGTTTCATTTACCCAAATGAGTTCTCTGGGAACCAGGCATTTCTGTCTGATAAGAAGGAGGTTAGAGAGAATTGAGGGTTTGTTTTGTTCTTCCTTTTTAGTGTATGACTATCCAGTGCTTATAAAATGGATATAAAGTAATAGAGAGGGCAACACTGGCCACGGTAGAGATCTGTTAAATCAGGTGTAGACTTAACCAAATGAAGGGATGGTGAAAGGTGGGTGGGAAAGAGAAAACATGGTCTTTACAATGCAAACACAAACTATGGATGAATTCGGCTTCTTACATTTTTAATCAGTATCATACTTTTAGTTCATGTTTTCTTTCTGGATGTTAAAGCCGTGAAGTAGCAATCAGTTTGATTTACTAAAGATCTAAGGTATGTTTTTCCTTCATTATTGTGTTTTTTTTAAATTCATACTATGTCATGAGGTATGCTTTTCCTTTATTATCATGTTTTATTTTTTAATTCAGGCTATGCCAAAATGTATGTACTTTCTTATAGGTTATCTATTATAATTTAAAATTCCTTTGTATGGAAAACTGGAGCATGCAAAGATAAAAATCAAAGCAAGCATATTTTGCCTGGTTTTTCAGGTTTCATTGCACAAGTACAGGGATCTTTATTGTAACAACTGAGTGATCAAGATTATTGGCATTATTGTATTTCTGTATTTATGATTACACAGGGTTTGTTGTTTTAAAATGAATCTTGACTAAACTAGTAAATATTTTAAACAATATTATATATACATTTCCTTCCAACTCTTTTTCTTCTGTACAGAATCTGTAACTCAGAGAATTGCTTATGGAAAAATATTGACATGAAAATTGGTCAGAACAGTCTAGTGTTTAGCCAGAAAATTATATTCACACATATTTTTCTACATACCCCTCTAAGTCTATTACAGCCGATCTTGAATTCCAATATGCAATTATGCATATTTGTACCACATTATAAAAAATACCCAACCCCATCTCTGTTTGTTGCTGTTGGCAGAAGTGACAGTAGTGCTGCAGGAACCTCAGCCATTAACTTAGCTGTCCAAGCAGAAGTACTTCCCTTGTGCCTGGTACACAGAGCAGCTTCAAAAGTATTTTCTGTGTTTCACTAAAACATAAAGTACATTCCTTATAATGCAAGGTTTACATAAATAGTAATCCGGAACCAATGTATTATTCTATATGTGCGGTGTTCTATATACAGGAGTTTATCCTGAATACCCTAATTTTCAAATGAATTTTTAAAAACTAAATAACTAGAACACTTAAGGGGAGTCAGCATTTCTCCACTATCAAAAACAGTTGTAGACGTCCAGTTATGGAAGGAGGCAGAGAGAAAAGCCTAACATTTCCCTGCCTCCTTGTGTCAGATAGCTTCCATATCCACCTTGGTGGGTTTTCACACTCTGAACTCTAGGCAGGCAGGATTGGATTTAAAAGTTCACTTTATGGCAACCACGTCTGCTCAGCCGCCCCATCAGCTGTCATCACAATCCCTGGGAGCATATAGGCTGTGTGTACTTTCTCATTTGTAATGCTGGGTCCAGGTTGAGGCAAGGTGGGCAAACTTAAACTTTCTCTTCCTGTGCCATGCAAAGCAGGAGAGTTTTGATTTTTCTCTGATATTTCTTAAATTCTGCACAACCCTTTCAACTCCATTTCTCTTCTCAATGCTAGATACCCTCTAACTTTTGAACAAAATCCTCAGTCACCGACATCTTTTCAGACAAAATCACTTACCTAGTTGTGCCTTGTGCAAAGTATCAGCTTCGTAAATATTTGTTTTGGTGCACTAGGGAGAAACTCACTGGCTGTCCCACAGTACTACCCAGGCAGAGAAAGGGTGAGAAGGAGCTGGAAATGTAGCCTCAGTTCTAGCAATGGAGACATCATCCTAGTTCATGAGGAAGTCGTATTGCCCACTCTTACTCTTTATTGGTGCTGTGATCTAACCAACTGAGCTGACTGGCTGGTTACTCTCATTCTTTATAAAAGCATCAAATCTCAGAAGGCAATTTTACATCTCTCCTAGGGCTTCCTTTCAGTGGTCACTGCTGCATAGGCTCATTTAAAACAACTAATTTTTAGCAAGCTACCTTGGTGATCTTTATTAAATTTCATCTGCCTATGTGTTAAATACTTAAGGTTTTGACTTTCAAATACACTCTACCACAGGCTTCCTTGAATTTTGTCTTTTCTTATGTCCTCTGAATAATTACTCTTGTATTTCCTTGATATATGTAGGTCCTTTCCTATGAAGTGACTCTGTCATGTCCAGTTTCCTTGCTTGTGGCTTGACAAATTCCAGGTCTTTCTGAATCATGATTGGAGTTGTTTGGTTATGTTGTATCTTCTATAGGCTGTCATTATGGCGCTAGTATTGTAGGTAGGGTGACCTCTGGGAAAACCACCTTTGATTTCTGAATCTTAAGGCAACTGATAAGGAAAACCATGTAGAAATATTAAGACATGCCTACTGTTAGGCAAGCAGTTTGTAAAATGTAGATAATATAACATCGGAGACTTACTTGCTTGCTCCATGGATGAAGATGTTTAAATGTTAATTTGGATTTCATTCTCTGATTTTGTAACTTAATATAAAAGTTTTAAAGCTTTCAGTTCACATTTCTGCTTATTTTACCTGCCCTGGAATTGAAAAACCATACATTAATTCATAGTCATAAAGGAGCCCTTGACCAGTAATCCACCTCACGAAAGCTTGAATACGTGGTCCATAGCTCATTCTCCCATCACTGCACAAGACTTCCATCCAGAACATGAGTAACAAACACCAAAGCAAGGGAAGACTAGTTTGCTTTTATTTATAAAATGTTTTATTCTTCCCTCATACATTATATCCCAACCGGTTTCTACTCCTGCCACTCCCCCCCCCCGTCCCTCCTCCCCTCTCCCCCAGATCCATTTCTCCTCTGTTTCCCTTTAAAAAAAAAAAAAAAAGAGCAGGCCTCCCTGGGATGTCCACAGAACATGGCCTAACAAGTTACAGTAAGACTAGGCACAAACCCTTGTATGGTTGGTGGCTGGACTAGGCAACCTAGTAGGAGAAAAATGGTCCCAAGCACAGGCAAAAGAGTCAGAGACTCCACCACCACCCCAATCCCACTGTTGGGAGTTCCACAGGAACACCAAGGTATACCAATGTAAGGTACATGCAAAGGACCACACTCAGACCCGTAACATGGTCGATGTTTGCTGCTTCAGTCTCTCTGAGTCCCTATGAGTCCTGCTCAGTTGGCTCTGTGGCCTGTGTTCTCCTTGTGTCCTCTACCCCTCACACCCCTACAAGCCTTCCTACCCCTCTTCCACGGGTTCCCTGAGCTCTGCCTAATGTTTGGCTGGGTCTCTTCATCTGCTCCCATCTGTTGCTGGATGAAGCCTCTCTGATCACGATTGGACTAAGCACCAATCTATGAATATAGCAGACTATCATTAGAAATCATTTCATTGACTGTTTGTTTTGTTGCCAGTCATGTTTGGTTCTATCCTGGGTCTCTGGGTTGTCCTGCTTCTGGTTCCTGGCTATCCAGGCAGTGTTAGGGGTAGGTTCCCTCTCATGTCGTGGGCTTCAAGTTAGACTGGTCATTGATTGGCCACTCCCACGAGTTCTTTGCTACCATTACCCCAGAAGATCTTGCAGGCAGGACAGATTATTGTAGGTCAAAGGTATAGTGGCTGGGTTGATGCCCCAGTCCAACTGCTAGGAGTCTTGCTGGTTATAGAAGATGGCCAGTACAGGCTCCATATCCCCAATTACTAGCAGACTCTCTAGGGTCACTCCCTTAGATTTTAGGGAGGTTCCACTGCACTAAATTTCTACATCACCCAGTAAATGCCCCCCCAATTCCAGTCGTCTCTCCCACTACTTTCTCCCTCCATCCTTCCCACCCCACAACTGATCCCTCCTGTTCCCATCCCCACCTGCCCTCAGTCCATCTAAAAATTCTATTCTATTTCCCCTTCCCAGGGAGATCCATGCATCCCCCTGCTTGAGCCTTCCTTGTTACTTAGCCTCTCTAGGTCTGTCGGGTGTAGCAGGATTATCCTTTACTTAACAACTAATGCCCATTTGTAAGTACATATCATGTTTGTCTTTCTGGGTCTGGGTTACCTCACTAAGGATAATCTTTTCAGTTCCATCCATTTGCCTTCAAATTTTATGTTGTCATTTTTTTAAACAGCTGAGTAATGCTCCACTCTGTAAATGTACCACATTTTGTCTGTCCATTCTTCAGATGAAGGGCATCTAGGTTGTTTCCAGTTTCTGGCTGTTATGAATAAAGCTGCTATGAACAAAAGTGAGCACATATCTTTGTGGTAGGATGTAGCATCCTTTGGGAATATGCCTAAGAGTATGATAGCTGGGTCTTGAGGTAGATCGCCTCCCAATTTTCTGAGGAACTGCCATATTAATTTCCATAGTGACTGTACAAGTTTGCACTTCCACCAGCAATGGAGGAGTGTTCCTCTTCCTCCATATCCTCACCATCATGAGCTATCACTTGTGTTTTTGATCTTAGCCAATCTGACAGGTGTACGATGGAATATCAAAGTAATTTTTATTTGTATTTTCCTGATGGCTGTGGATGTTGAACATTTCTTTAAATGTTTCTCCATTTGAGATTCCTCTGTTAAGAAATTCTCTGTTTATTTGTACCCTACTTTTTAATTGGATTATTTGGTTTGTTTATGTCTAGTCTATAAAATGTTTAATGAAAAGTACAGTAAAATTCAAATGGAATTGCAAATCCTTATGGTTCACAATAGTTTGATTATTATTAAGCAGACCACAATAATTAACTGTAAAGCTTAACTTTCTCAAGATAGTGTACAAAGGATTAGCAGATCATTCATTCACTGGCTGCCTCTAGTTAGTAATCATGTTAAACACCCAGGCACTCACCAAGTCACTTGTGGTCAAGGTATAATTTTGCTTTTATTCCCAAAGGGAAGTATCTTTTACTTTCTATAAAGCATCATCAAATCAGGGTTCCAGGAGTATAATAAGTGTATTATTTTCTGTGACCACCATGTTGTCATATGTTAGTTAAGATACATACCAACATTTACAGTATCCTTTTCCATTTCAGACTGTTTTACCATCAACAATTGAATATTTCACACAACATTGCTGCCTGGTAAGTAAACTTTCATTGTCTCTCAATTGCAGTTCCAAAATATTGAAGTCCAAAGAAATAAAATGTATTCATACAAATTTACCAACTCCAAACAAATAAAAAGTGATCTAAGGGCTATAGTGAGCTTACCACCACAAGAATTAAATTAGAAAAGAATATATTTTGATATTGGTTAAAAAAAAAAAAAGAATACGAACCCATTATCATAGTATTAGTAAACATTTTGAATGCCTTTGGCATGGGTGGAAGTATTGAGATGGCTTGTTTAGAAGTCTTTCCAGAGATAATTTTTTCCAAAGAACTTCTGAAGAAACAGAAACAGCTATGAGGTGAAGCTAGCCACTGATGTCTCCTATGGAGAATGCAGTAATTTTAGCATTAAGAAAACACACAGAAAATCTTTCATAAACATTTTATGTTTCTTTGAACTTCTGGCTTGTATTTTATAATGTTCTGTAAATCTGAAATGTATTTGCTTCTTTTGAATTTTAAAAACAGACATAGCCACTCTTGCATATACCCACAGGAAGAAAGGGAGAAGACTCGCTGGTGTACCAGTAAACAAGTCCACCTCTGGAAATGAATGGCACCGAGATCAGAGCTCATGTAAACATAGGTTTAAAGTTTGGCTCTGTCTTCTGGTGAGACTGTGTACAATTTCTGAAAGGGTAGCACTGTGCCCTCTCAACAGTCTTGGTAGTAGGTGTCTAAAGGAGAGCATGGCAGGACAAAGCGTACAGTGGTGGGTCATGATCAAGTCAGAGACAGCCTGGAAGTGCTCAGGTTGCTGGAGGCTGGCCTGCAGTGAAATTCACTGACGAAAATACTCCAGGGGGAGGAGGAGGGAAGGAGCACCTTGCCCTGCAGCTTCTCACTCTTCTGCCTGCTTCTCTGGCCTGTTTAGTCCTGGGCAGCATAGTCGTCCAAACTTTTCAAAGTTACACTCTGGAGTGCACTTTCTATGACTATGCACGAAATGAAGAAAATTGTCTCTTGGGGTAATGAAGATAGCTTCCTAGCGGGAACTTTCCATGTCCCTTGCACATAATCCATAGTTGTCACTTCATTGTTTCCAATCCTGTTACCCATCTATCTCTGTCGCTGAGTGGATCCAGCTTGCCCCTGAATGCCACAGCCTTTAGGACTGTAACTCCCTCTCTCCCTACTCCCCACTTGACTTGTTTTGCTACCCAGAATAAACCTCCTTCCTATCAGTGTGAGCCTGGAGGCACAGGGACAGTCTTACTTGGTCACTTTAATTTGTTGCTCCCTTCGCATTCATCACAAAATGACCTCATCACAAAAGAGCCAGAATTTCACAGTCTTGCTGACTTGCAAAAAAGCACCTTCCTCCCCTATTCCTCTCCAGCACAGAGAAGTGTTTTCTGTTTCTATGATCAGATAAAATATGTATTGATGTTCTTTTGCATTTGAGTGTATGTCATTTACAGGCAGGAAGATGTAAAGTACAGGGCAGTGCTTTGTGTTAGCAGTTTCTCTGTTTTAGTAAATGAAATCTCCTAGGGAAAGGAGAACATATCTTTCCACTAATGAATAAATATTTATTTTCATTTTAAAATGATACATGTTAATTAAAAATAATTTGGAAAAATACATAAGAGTAAAATGAAGAAAAATTAAAGTAATTATTTCTATAATTTAAATCTAACCATTAATAATTATTTGATATATTTTCTAACTCTCATTTTCCCCTGAGGACATATTTTTTGAATATGCCATACTCAGAATTCCTCAGTAATTTTTGTTCCTTCTTTCAAAATTTAACTTAAGAATTTTGCTTTTAGTTACAAAGTCTTCATAGACATTTTAAATAAATAGATACTATTCCTATAATCAAAATACCCAACAAAAGCATTACACTTTAGCTTTTTCCATCTCCATAATCTCTTGCATATGAATAGTGAATGAACCAGTCAGTAAATAATGGATAAATGATTGAAAGTTCAAATGAAGTATATATTTTTCAAGATTATTTCGTGAAATATTTCAAATACATGAATGTAGGCAGATTACAATAATGAATTCCCATGCATTCCTCATCTAGTTTATTCAATGCTTAACTCTTGGCCTATCAATTTCCCACTGTATTGCCTTGTTGTTTTAAAGTAAACCTCAGATATCATGGCAGTTAACTAATTAACTAATATTTCAGGTCCATCAGGACGCTTGTACATGTTGATGTTTTAAAAGTTTCAGATAAATATATCTCATCATTGTATGGAACACTGTTTTTCTTCTCAGTGTCTTGGCTTCGTGTTTTCTAATATGAAACAATTGATTACAAAAATCTCTGCAGCTTGTTTCATAACATCCTCAGGCACATTTGCAAACTAAAGGGCAGTTTGCTTGAGACAGTTCATACCATTGCATAGATTTCTGGGGCAAATGTTTTTCTTGTGGAGTTTTTTTCTTTTTACTTGCCTCGATTTTAGGGTGATAACATGCAGGCAGACTTATGCAGCATTATTTATCTTCATTAATGAACATGTGCATGTAATGTATATAATTGTTTATCTGAAGTTAAAGAAAAATTTCATCCTCTGACTACTTACACCTCCATTCTGTTTTAAGCCCATACTAGATAAATAGAGCAAAACTACTTAAACCAAACTTAATACTGTTCAGATATTTATAGTTTTTAAAGCCTTTTGGGTTAGTGGAAAGCATCTGATAGTTATGTGGAATCTTAAATGTGAAAGGGGGACTTTTATGTAATAGTTTAAGTCATGTTTTATATATAAAAACAACTACACACACACAACAACAACAACTCTGTGTCTGAGTGGAAGAAATGGTACGCTGCACTGCAGAGCAATGCCTGTGTATATTGCTCCAGTGGTCCTAAAAAACGGTTCAGAGCAGCATCTACAAGCCAGTTTTCCACAGATAGACCAGATCCTCCACAAAAGAGCTCTGCAGATGCAAAATCATCTGCTGGGATTGGGCTTTCTGTAGAGAACCTGTTTATGAGTTTCTCCTTTCTTGCTGTCTTTGAATTTTAACCCAGAGACTATTCAGTAGCAGTGTGTTATCCAACAGGTGTTTTACACTCATCAGCTATTCAGGATGTGAGTAAGTAACACACTGCCTCTGTAAAAACTGAATTTATGTGTTACTCTGGTCTATTTAATCTTAGGCGCACAGATTCCATTGGCCTCGAAAGTGAGCAGCTAGAATATTGATGTGCCTAACCCTTCGAGAAGAAATAAAAGGTTTCTTCACCACACTAAATCTCTAGAAAAATATGATGGCTTACAGTATGGACACATACAAAATACTTTCAGTCAAAGCTGGTAGGAAAAGCACATGGGAAAAAAGAAAGTCGTAATACAAGCAATAAACTATGCAATCATACAGAGCACCTGTAGACATTGCTCATCTGCATGTAAACAATACAAATTCTTTTCCTCTTTCCATCTATTTGTTTTGTTTGTTTGTTTGTTTTTGTTTTTGTTTTTTCAAGACAGGGTTTCTCTGTGTAGGTTTGGAGCCTATCCTGGAACTCACTCTATAGACTAGGCTGGCCTCAAACTCACAGAGATCTGCCTGGCTCTGCCTCCCAAGTGCTGGGATTAAAGGCGTGCACCACCACCATCCAGCTCCATTTATATTTTCTGAAAATTGTTATTACTCTAGTCTGGCTTGGCATCCCACCATTAAAATACCAGCTAAGGAGCAGAAGTGTGTCTGGTGCCATGGCATTCAGGCAGGTACGACAAGGGAGGAACAAGCCATTGTACTATTCTAAAGCTGACAAGTACCTATATTTTATAGCAACTCACTTTCCCATCACTGTTTTAAGACACATACTAACAGCACATCATGATCATTTATTTACATCCTTTCTTTACATAGTGATGTGTACTATGTGCCTATCATAACCCTGAACTATGAAGTACTTTTGAAAGGGAAACCATGATTCTTTCTGGTTTGTATATTACACCATACACCCAAGTTATCTACCAAAGCTTCCTCATCATAGCAGCTATAGTAATTATTATTGATAAAATGATAGTATTTTCTTCTAGAAAGAACAGGAGAAGCCATCTCAGAAGTAACTCTGGCTCCCAACAGACCAGTAAGCTCATCACATCCTGATAAAAGCTCTACTGTCTAAAATCCTGGAAAGTAGCTGGTGTTTCTTCCTTATGTGTGGCTATTTGGGTCCTGGTAATTGGTCACTGTTGCTATATTTGTGACCTTATATGTCACCCAGCTACAAAACAACGTTCTGAGAATAAAATAGCAATCCACACTTTCTACCTCTTACTCTGAGTTAAGTTCAGGATTATAGTTGAATGATTCTACTTATCTGAAGGCAGGGAATCCTTTTAAGTACCCTGCATCATGGCAGGATTTTCACTGCAAGTCTAAAGATGCTGATAACCACAACAAAAGGAGGTGGAAGGGTTTGTTCAGATTACTAAATCTCTCTATTCCATGAACCTGGCATATTTTCTGGGAATCCCTTATTGAAAACACATTAAACAATAGTGAGCAGTTGCCATGAAGATAAGAATTATGTTACTCCCTCACCAAGATAACTTCTGTGATTCTGCTTCATGTGGGAGAAAGGGAGCAGTGCCATCCCTGCTAAAGGAGATATTAAGGAGATAATTATATAGTTAGCTCCGCCCTTTGCCCCTGGAATGCTGAGGAGGAATCCCATTTCTTCCGCTTGACCAGGATCTACAGGAGAACAGGAGGAGGTTTGGGAGATGGCCTTCCATCTGGGGACTGCTCCAAAGGGACCCTCTAGACTCCTGTGAGGCTGCTCTTGTATGCTTTGACCTCATGATTTGTTGGTGATCTATGCCTTCTTGTCAGAAATGATTTTTTTCTGGGCACTTGATAGCCACTGTGCATCCATCTAATGTATTTGTGGCATGGAGACGTGTAACTTTTGAATACTAAGTGTAGAGACTCTTGTAATTAATTATTTAAAGACATTTTAGCTCTTAACTGTTTTTCTTTCTTTGTCCACAAACAAATTGATTGGTTAATCCTGTCTTTGTTTGTTTTTATTGTTGTTGTTGTTGTAGTAGCACACACTGCACTGTAAAACAAGCCAGGAAAGCCTGTTTATAAAAGATAATTACAATGGCAACATTGAACTTGCTCTAGATGTTCTCATTTTTTCCTGTTTGACTACATCAAGGCCTGCACTCTAGAAAGTGTGTTTCAATTTTGTTGTTAGGATCATGATAGAGAAGAATAAATCCAGATTTATAAAGTATTGTCAAATACAGCATGTTAATTGTGTTACAATTACAAATGTCACAGTTCCATCAAACCCTCTTCTACTAACAAGACTTCAATATCTGGTCAGTCCTCCAAGATAGTGCCCAGAACAAGGAAGAAACAGCAGCTACTTTTCAAGCACTTGTGAGAGCAGTTTTTATCAGGATGTGATGGCTGTATGATCTGTTAGGAGCTCAAGTTATTTCTGGGCTTATCCTACCTTACCTAGAATAAAAATTCAGTTTCCTCCAAATTAAATCAAAACCCAAAAACCTAGGAGGTCTCTAAGATTGTCTCCAAGTCATTCTTTCAATAAATTTTTACTGATTTATTTGTTATTATTTCAATGAAATTTTTTGTTAGGCAAATGTGAATCATTTCTTCGGTACCAATTCCTTTTATATATTAAATATTATTTTATTCATTCAGTATTAAAAACATCTTGATAGATTGCTATGGCCCTGTGCATGTAAGATTCAGTCCCTTGCAGGAACTCTGGTTGTCAACAGGTAATCGTGCTCTTGTCTTTTCTCATAGTTCTGCCTGTGGCGCCTGTCACTAGCAGTCAAATAAGGACAATTTTACCATTCTCTCCTGCTGCTCTAATTTTTTTTTTTACTGCCGGTACATGAATTTGTTATTCTTTATAATTCCCTTTGAAGTTGGAAATCCAAGGGGAATCTAAAACCGACCAGATGTTTCTACTGCTGGAGAGAGAAGAGAGTCAGGATTAAGTTTAACAAAAACTTGGTCTCTAGAAAAAAAAAAATCATTTCAGCTGGAAATCATCTTTAAATGCATTCATTTGCTATATATCTGTAGTTAATTTACATTTACTAGCCCTGTGTAGGCAATATCACCTATCAATTTACTTGGAGTAAAATTCATAAATTTTGTGAGCAAACAGATTCCTGTGGTTTGCTCAGAGCTATTTCCTTCATGGAGTTTCAGTTCTATTACTCAGGTATTCCCCTCTCAGGCTTTACTGTGAGGCTTTTCTATGGCTGTTACTGATGTTGCAAAGAATCATTATCATGTCACATCAGATTTGGAGGGTCAGTTCTGCAAACCAAGAGGCTGAGGTCAGGCAAGCCTGAAGTTGTGAAGGGAAGGAAAGAAAACCTACTTAAATGGCTAGCCTTTGTACAGAATGCCGGCCTTTTTAGAGCTATGGTGATCAAAACAGGAGTAAGTGATGAAGACCTTGGGGGCGGGGGCTTTCAAGGATTCACTTGACATTACAGGCAATGTGAACAAACAGGATAGGAAAGGAAAAAAGGGTAGACTCTGGACACAGTAAAGTACGAGGAAAGTAGGGTCGTTGTGAGATAGTATTTTTGTGTTCTCACTGTGGATACTCAAGACTTCCGGCACCCATCCATCACAAGGGGTGGGGGGGACTGTCAGTAACAAAATTAGACACAAGTATGAAAAACCAATCAGAATAATTCTGTGGTTTGTTTCATACTTCGCAGGGCATTGGATAGAGGAGATGGCTGTTATTCGTTGGGCTACAGCAAAGCATTTCTCACACTATCCTCTCACTTGCTCTCTCAATTCCCAAGGCTTTCCAGGGTTTCCAGGATGATAAAGAAATCAGAATAACTGTTCTGCACCCTAACCTGTTACATGCACTGAGCTTTGGAAATGTTTTTTCCAGCTCACCACTCAGCTTCTTTCACTCCATTCTGGGTGTTAAATAGGAAGCATTAGTTCTCAATGATTATATTACATTTCTTAAGACAAGTATCAGCTGCACATGTAGAAAGAGGGTAGACGAAAAAGACAGAGAGAAATCACTTAGCAGCTGATTCGCTTATTTTAAGCAGCTTTCCCCATTTTAAAATATAAAAAATTCAGGTCCTGGAACATTGGGTGATTTGAATGTTCTGTAAGAATTTGAAAAAAAAAAAAAGTCTTTTTCTTTTTTTCTTAACCATTTGTTCTACATTCAGGGACCTGTATTTCAATTTAGTTGTTTAAAAATGGGTTGAAACATAGGAGTTTTCAACCTGAACCGTTTCTCTTCTTCCTCTTTTTTTAAACTTATTTATTATTGCTATTACTATTCTTCTTGGTCAAAGCAGATGGTATGAAAAGCATTTATGTTGGTCTCACTGCTGACAGAGCTTAACCTAATAATCCAGGACTTGGAACTTAGTGCTTCAATAAAGGAAACACTGTTTGAGGTATTTTCCATTCAAACCAGCATCAAAAGTTTTTAATTAACACCATCAGAAATTAATGGGCTGAATGCAGGACAAGGTTTCTCCATACCCCACCACTGGGAACAACAGCAAGTGGGCTCCATTGTGTGTGTTTGTATCTTGTGTGTATTTTTATTTACTTGCTGAAGCGGAGGCCCAGCTGCACATTTGCTGCAGAAACTCCAGACTGAAACCTGCAAAGGCTGCTTCACTCCAGCAGTTTCATTTTGCTCACTGATTATTGTCCTGAGTTCTTTGTGATTGTAATTGGTTAGAAAGTTTGAAATTAGCAAGTCCTTGTCAGCCATGAAAGCTTTGAAATCACAAGGCTTGATACAGCTATCAAGCCCGCTGAAGCCTAATGGCTTGCAGAGTAAGGGCCTCCAGAGTGGTGAGCATTCTCAGCCCCACAGGCTGGACCCGTCACCATTCACCGCCCTCTGGAGGGCCTTGTCTCAGATGGGGGCCTTTGTCTAGGGCCTTTTCTTTTCCATCAGTGAAGCCTGTTTCAGGGTGAACAGATTTGGGGCTAATAGGGGTAGGAAGCATTGGGAAATGAGAGCAAATGGGTAGAAGAGTGAAGTAGGTAAGTGAATAGGAGAAAGAAAAGAAAAGGAAGAAAGTGCCTAAGAGAAAAAGAGACAGGATATAAGATGGAAAGAGCTTTGTAAATAGTAACGTTTTGTTTCTTTGCAGCTGAGTTTAATGTCTCAGGGTGGAAATCGCTGGTGAAGTCTACCTGGCTCCTGGGTAGGTTCTATTTGAAACTTTTAAAAAAGATTTGCCTACTCATGTAAAGACTGTAACCTGCCCAGCACTGCTCTGCTGTAGTTTTGGAGGTTAAGGATACAAGCCTTTCCTTTATACATTATAACACAGGAATGATTGGTTTATCAGTTCTTCTAAAACCACAAAAGTATTTATTATCAACCCTAACATGAGCCTCCAAAGCAGTGTGTTCCAGAAAAGTCCTCTGCTGCCTGGTCAGTTGTGAAATAAACTTAATTCTCTCCTTATAGCAAGCTGCTTGGGCACAGTTGTCTGAAGCAGAGATAGTCAGCAATGATGAGACAGTTCTAGACACTTACAGACCTTAATAACCTTCTATAAAGCACTCATTTATGTCTAAAACCTTCGAGCTTAATACATTTAGATATAACCCTTAAACTTTCAATTCTCTTCCACCTTAATAAAACCTTCTAAAAATATGAACTAAAAAGCATATTGCCATGAATTAAAAATGTCAGAAAAAAATTTCAGTACATTTTGGCAAGATGATATAAAATACCACCATTATTTTTAATTTCCAAAAGTTGTTCAAACATTTTCTCCTAAACACAGGAATCAATACGTATCAAACTTCTATAGGATAATAATGAATGAATCACTCCCAGAAAAATAATGAGAATTCTGTTTCTTAGCTGAACAATTTAGGATATATGTAGTTGGGGTTTTGTTTTGTATTTTTACTCTTTGGGGGAGCACTACCCAGCTCCCAAATAAATACATGGAGACTTATTCTTACTTATGAATGCCTGGCCTTAGCTTGACTTGTTTCTAGCCAGCTTTTCTAACTTAAATTATTCCAGTTTCTCTTTAACTATATTTTGCCTCTGGGTTTTTTACCTTTCTTTATTCTATATCTCTTTTTTTTCCTTCTTACTCTGTGTCTGGTGGTGTGGCTGGGTGGCTGGCCCCAGCCTCCTCCTCTCCTTCTCCTTTTCTTGTTCCTCGCTTTTATTTCAAGTGTAGGTTTCTCCTCCTATTTATTCACTCTGCCTGAGCCCCACCTATCCCTTTCTCCTGCGTAGCTACTAGCTGTTCAGTGCTTTATTAGACCAATCGGGTGTTTTAGGCAGGCAAAGTAACACAGCTTCACAGAGTTAAACAAATGCAACATTAAAGAATGCAGCACATCTTTGCATCATTAAACAAATATTCCACAGCATAAGTGAATGTAACACATCTTAAGCTAATAATCCACAACAGATTTAAGATTTGTCATCTGGAAGAGATTAGACATGCCCTGTGTGGACTATAATTGAGTAAAGATGACTGTCTCATCTTCCCAAACCATTCTGTAAGGGTGCCAGATCAGAATGTAAGTGTGTTATGCAATTACATTTTTTCCTTTGAGTATTTCATACATATATTTTGGTATTTATCTCCCTCTCCTGACTCCCTCCAGATCCTTCCCTACCTTTCTCCCCACCCAATACTTTATAGTCTCTCCCAACTTAATAATTCATAGTCTCTCCCTCCCCCTCCTCCTCTCCCCCTCCCCCACCTCTGTCTAATGAGTCTAGCTTATGTTGGCCAGTTATTCTGGGATGTGGGACCTGCCCTAGAATGTGGTTGATATAACAGCTGTCACTCCATTGAAGAAGACAGGCTTTTTCTCTCCCAGCAGCAGGCAAACACCAACCTCAGCTAGAGGTAGGACTTCCTGCCCATCTCCACTCCTCCATGATGGAATTTTGTCTGCTTTGACCTTGTGCAGATCTTGTGCATGCACTCACAGTTTGTGAGCTCATTTATGCTTTTGCCCAGTTGTGTCTGAAAAACACTATTTTCTTGACGTCATCCATCAACTCTGGCTCTTACAAACTTCCCTGCCACTTTGCTACTTAGATCCATGAGCCTTGAGGGGAGGGCTTTGATACAGACTTCCCATTTAGGGCTGAGCACTCTGAAGTCTTGTATTCTCTGTGTTAATCCCCATCTACTGCAAGAAGAAGCTTCTCTGATGACAAGTGAGTGGTGCACTGTCCATGAGTATATCAGTAAATGATTAAGACTCATTTTATTGTTATGTATATTTAGATGAACAATAATGGTATGTTTACTCTTAGGGCCACAAGTTCTTGGCATTATTGATAGTGTACGTATAGGTTCAATCTCATTGAGTAGGCCTTAAATCCAATCAGAGTGATTGGTGGCTCCAGTAATATTTGTGTCACTATCCTCACACCAAATGTCTGGCCCCTGAGTTTTATAGGCTAGTATGTCATCTTTATCTGCTATTCATGCTTCAGCCTTTGGTTCATTTCTGATTGAACAGTCCCTGAAGCAATTCTCTTTAAGCCCAGGCTTCTACTAGCTGAAGTATACTCTATACACTCTTCCTCGGTATCTTGGTTCTTTTTTTTTTTTTTTTAATTGCTATGATAAAAATACTATGACCAAGGAAATTTATAAAAGAATCATTTAATTTAGCTTTGGTTTCAGAGGATTAGAGTTCATCATGGCAGAGCAAAGGAACAAAGGAAAGCTTACATCTTGACCCATAGCCGAGAGAGAGAGAGAGAGAGAGAGAGAGAGAGAGAGAGAGAGAGAGAGAGAGAAGAGCGCCACTGGGAAGGCATGACTCTTTGAAACCTCAAAGCCTACCCCCAGAATCATACTTTCTCCAACAAGGCTACACTTCCTAATCTTCCCAAACATTTCAGAATACTTGGTCCCCAGTTGGTAAATGAAGGAGCATATATTTTAGTTTATAACTTAGAAATTGTAATGGACTCTGGGTAAACTCAGGGAAATGAGTGAGAACCTAAATATTTTTCTCACATATCAGGATAGGAGAATGGTTGTGAATCTAGTCATTTGGTAGTAATCACAAAGTCAGTATATTTGAAGTATCAAGTCAGTTCAGTGGGTTTCTCTGGTTGTTGCTGAAATTCCATGAAGCCAGGCTAGAATGAGACATGGCAAAGTCTTCGTGCCTTCTAAAGAAATCTAAGATTGACTGTCTATACTTATCACCAGGGAAGAGTCTACTTTTATGAGGCACTAAGGAGGCTTGGCATACAAATGACAATAAGGTAGGAGGAGGATTGCTTGAGGGCATGATGACCAACATGATTATCCGATACTACACACACATCCTTCCAGGCTGCCTCAAAGAAGTAGGATTAGAAATGCTCCAGAAAGGGGGCTCCGACTTCTTCAAGTTGCTTATTTTGGCTCCAGGTTAGTACAGAGGACATTATATCGTATGCTAGCTATAGGCTTTCATGAAAAACAATTCTCACTTTTAAAACAGTTTATTAACCTTTACTGTGGAAAGATAAGCCATTGACAATTTTAGGATTTGTTCCCCTATAAAAATCTCTGAACTTTCTGTTCATTTCATGTCTCTGTCAATCAAGTCAAATTACTTTACCAAAACTCAATGCCAACAGATAGAGAGAGACATGCACCAATCCCACACATGATCACATCATCTGCTAGGAGTCACAGTAAAGTCATGTGGTGTATGGATAATGTTCTGTTACATAAAGTAAAGAATTAGAGGCGCATCCTACCACTTGCATTATTGGTTTGGACTTAGAAACATGTAGCCTGAATGAAAAAGCTAGAAGCCTGAAGCAGCAATGGACTCCTCAGTGGAGGCTGGCAGCACATTTTCAGTCTCTGCATCTCTAGCCACTTCCATAGCTTTCTTCCTGTTGAGTTTCTCAATAATTGTAACAACTGAAGAGTATTAGAGGGCAGAGAAAACACACTAGTTAGAAATGAAAGCATGGGTTTCTGTTCAAGTTCCATCACTAAATAAGGGGGAAATTCCATATAATTTCTACTGATCTTGCCCTCGGTATTATCATCTCTAAAATAGGAATGTGAACTACCATAGCCATTCTTTTTTACTTTTTCATATGAAAATCCTTCATTGGTACTGTCAAATATATAGATTAAACTATAAGAGGATAATTAGTCACTCAAAATCATACATAAGTAATCTACTTTCAAAATTTTGGATACCATTGTATTTTTCTTCCTGTATGTGTACAGCATTTTGTTTTTGCTAAGAATCTGTGCCTGTCTTTATATTGTTGAACCTGTTTTGCGAAACCCCTACCTCTATTGTTTATATCTATAGTGGGAAAATAGTCAACATCATTTTACCATAGGTTTACTCCATTCCACATTCACTGTCTTTTTAAAAAATAACTTTTTAATTTTTTGAGATTAATATAATTACATCATTTCCCCCTTCCTTTTTACTCTCCACAAATCCTCCCATGTGTAACTCTTGCCCTCTTTCAAATTCATAGCCTCCTTTTCTTTAATTATTGTTACATATATATATATATACACATGTATATTTATATTCATAAATGCATAAATACAACCTTCTCATTCTGTACATTGTTAACTTTGATGTCTATGTTTTCAAGGCTGACCCTTTGGCATTGGATAACTTCAATTTTCTTTACTGGGGAAACTGTTTCTCCACTCTCAACATTCCTTAGTTGCTGATAGTTCTTTGCCTAGGGCTGAGGCCTCTTAAGCTTTCGCCATGATGTTGGCATGTCTAATCATGTCATCCTAGTTCAGCTCCTACTGAAGTGTCCATGTTGGTTAGACTTCATAGGTGTAGCTTCTGACATTTCTCAGAGACACAGTCTCACAGCAAACTCTGTTCCTCTGGTTTTTACTGTCCCCACATTCACTGTTACTCTTAAAAAAATGTAAAATCTAACGCCTTCAAAGAAAAGGATAGAAAGTAACATTAGGGAAGGCCAACTTGGGCCTTCGGAAGTGTGTTTGGAACCTCATTTGTCTTTAATATTCTTTCATCCTAATGGGGTACTGAAGACATCCAGCTCTGAGGACATTAGTCTATGAAAGTCACCTGCGTAGCTGCTGACAAGCTTTGTGATTCTGTGACTCTTTGTCTTCGGCTGAGTCTCTCTACCAAAAAGTAGTAAATCATAATGACAGCATTCACCTACAAAAACAAAAAAATTGCTTTGAAGATTCAATCAGTGAATATAAGCAAACTGCTTACAATGGGTAGTAGTAAATACTTTTTTTCAGTGTCTAATATCATATTTTTTTTAGCTCTTCTATTAAAGAATTAGTCGGCATTGTCTCAACTTCTTTGGTGTAGAAGTAGATTCCAAGAAGAAGCAGAGTGATGTAAATGCAAAGGAGTAAGGGCTTTAGATTTCTTAATCCTTCTTCCACAGCTTCAAATAACATGGCCTCCAGGAACTAGTTTATATTCCTATGCTTAGTTATGGCTTTCTTTAGAATAAGCAAATGCTAGCTAGCTACCTTAGTGTTTTGATGAGGATTTAAATGAGAAAGTATGTTTAGAATCTGTTATCTTGCCTAGATGATAAAGGGCTCAGTAAATGTTAGCCATTTATCCCTTGCATTGGTATTAAATTGCTTTGTTTGTTTTAAAAACTAGTATCAATGGGCAGATTATTCCTGTATTTTTATAAGCACCACTCACAGAGTAAGGCAGTCAAATAAATACCTAAAGATTGTGTTGGCAGTGATGCTGGGAGGGAGCTGGGACGGTCCGAAGCTTTCCAGTTTATCACTTTTTCCTGACTGTCCTGGTTGTACTCAGGTAGATGTAAAAATGTACCCATTGTTTGTTTGATCCAATAACAGTCTTGATCACACAATAGGCTTCTCTCTATTTTTTTTATTCTATTGATTTGATTTGCAAGATTTTATTCAAGTGAACAGAAAACATTTTATAAAGCAGCCTGTAGTTCCTTCGGTGAGCATACAAAATTATTAAATGAATTTAGAAGTAAGGCAAGACTGATCAAATGAATAACTCCCTGTTATCTATCTAACAGTTACCAAGCATTGGCTCTGGCATTGTAGCATTGGAACATCATTACCTAGTCAAATACATCAATGCACCATGTTTCTTTGCTGATTTTTTTTTTTTTTTTTTTTTTTTTTTTTTGGTATTTCAAGACAGGGTTTTTCTGTGTAGCTTTGCGCCTTTCCTGGAGCTCACTCTGTAGACCAGGCTGGCCTCGAACTCACTAAGATCAGCCTGCCTCTGCTAGGATTAAAGGCGTGCGCCACCACCGGCCAGCTCTTTGCTGATTTTTGTCAAATTCAGGTGAAAGTTCAAGACCAGTAACCTCAGGCTCTTAACCATGTAGATTCTTGAAGGAGATAACAGAAAATATTAAGTTCATATAAGGCAGAAAGAAAGGGATGTTGATAATAGTCAGGGTGTATGGGAAATCAGAGAAAAGGACCGATTCTTAAGTGAATGAAAGCAGAAACTTTCAGGAGGAAGTGGCCTTTCAAAAAAATTTTGCAAATGAATGGGATTCTTTACCTCAGGAAAAAAACACAAGGTAGCCTACCCAGGGTGAAGGCAAGTCCTGAGAAGAGAAGCACACTGGGGTGCCTGAGTTTGAGAAGGGGGGACTTCAATAGTGAACCCTTGGGCATAATGGGATTTCATGGGAGATGAAACTGGATTTCAGGAGCAAATTTTGGGTGCCATAGGCTAGAGTTCTGCTGGGCAAGTGAGTGGAGTGTTTTAAAGATGCCTTTGTAAAATCAAAGGACAATGACATGACCAGGCCAGACTTCCTAGCTACTTTACTCATCTAAGGGTCCAATGGTGTCAAGCTCTGGATAGCTTAGAGATTTACACAATTTCACCCCAAACCATATCCTTTTAGGGTGGACATCTTAACCAGTGGAAGAGGTATTCTGTCTGAAATAAATGAAGTACTGAAGTTAACCTCTGTGAAATTAAGAAAAAAAAAAGTCTCTGGGTTTGATCCCCAGAATTGCAAAACTAAAATTAATAAAATAACTTTCCAACTATATCATTTCTTATCTTTAAACCGTGCCTTTGTAAGTATGTAAAATAGTATCTGAACTTGAGTGTGGACATATGGTCTTTACTACATATCCCTTATGCCAGGATGGCCTTGAATTCACAAATACACACCTGTCTCTGCCTTCTAAGTGCTGATGTTAAAGGCATATGCCACTATGCCCAGCCTAAATTTCCTTTTATTTTATTAGAAAGCCTTTAAAAGTCAATCAGCACAAAGATTAGAGCACCTACCTGCCAAGTTGGAAGTATCTAATGTCAAGCACCTGTGCATTTCCCCAGCCCTTGGTTCTCAACAGCCTCATCACCTCTGTTCTCTCACCAACTATATTCCCACACTATTTCTCAGGCCAAGTTTACTTCATCATAGTCTCATTTTTTATTACAATAATGGGCATATAATAAATATATCTTTAATGACAAGATTTTTTGGGTTTTCTTTCTATTGAAAGTCCTTCCTTTCTGAAATTATCAACTCATTACAACTTACAGCCATAGGTAAGAAGTCAGGATTCTGCAGAGCATCCCAGTATGCTTCAGGCTCCCACAGTACCCATCTCAAACACTTAAACAGACACTGTTTAAAACCATAGACAAAAACACCCGACTCGTGCCACCAATATGGAGGTGGAGGAGAAACTGCGATCTGATGGCTTCCTGGAGAGTTACTGACAGCAGTGATGGTGGTCTTCTCCTGCCCTGTTTCTTTCTTTAATGTGGTGCATTTGGCTCTTTGTGAATTCTACCTGTGCATCTTTCAACTCTTTAGAAAAGAACAGAAGCAGTTTGCAGAGTGACGCTGGCATTAGTTGGTGATGCCAAGGCTCCAGTGAAGGCTTTTTTTTTTTAAGTTGAATATGTTCTTGTTTTCTTGTTTGTTAATTTGTAAAGCCAATCCAAAAGTGAGGAAAAAAATCAAATTTTGCCAATTTGAAAAGAACAAAAACAGCTAAAACCTCCTTTTAAAATTTTCTAAGCTATTATGAGATTACAGACAAAAGATTGTACATGAAAGATTTTTTTTTAAAAAATCAGGTTGCTTTGCCTTTCTTTCTCACTTCAAAAGTCTTTGTCAGATATGAAAAAGAAACATACTCAAAATGAAGAGTAAATATAATTAAAATGGTTCCTTGCCTTGTCATATAAGCTTCTTATGGGCAAAATCTGTATAAATTTAATACTATGAAACTTGGGCAGAAAAGAATAAGAAAGAGTGGGCAGGGAGAGAAGTTTGATTTTATAAGAAATTGCATAAAAATGATAGTAGGAAAAGTGACATTAAATCCCTAATTGCTTTTGATGAGAACATTTCCATGTATTGCTTTATTTCTCTTCCAAGGCTTGCCATGTGCCTGGAGTACAGTGGTCTCTTTTTCATAGCTAACTAATGATGAATGATAGTGCACAGGCCACATTAGTGTGTTGTAATTGTGAATTTTCTTGTAGCAGGAACAATCTATAGTGCAACTGTTTTGACATAAAGGTCAAGTAGTTATTAAATACCTACCTTAAATTTATCATTTAGCAGGTAGTACGGGGTTGTGATTAAGAATTCAAATTTTGAACACTTATTAGTTAGGTGAATTCTATGAG